>NW_017731601.1:2106135-2111332 GCF_001890085.2 Hipposideros armiger | reverse complement strand
ATTTGGAGAGGAAACTTTCTTTAGAATTAAAGTACCCCAAAAATACTGGAAGGGATGTGCAATTTTGCACACGTTTTATTCTTCCGCTCTTTCTGGTCAATGTGGTTATATTGCTTGAATATTAGACACTGTATCTTTAAAAATACCAGTGTCAATATTGACAGAAATTATTTGATGCATAAATGTGGTGTTTTGTCAGTCTTCTAATTTCTTAGGTTGCTATTTTAATTCCATACTGTTCAACTTTGGAAACCACGTTAATTTCCATGTGCCAGTATGAAAATATTAGCAATAGATGTGGGACTTAATGTGTTGAAGGTCTTTTCTGGAAAGCCACATTAATATAATAAGCAAAAAATGTATATTTTTATCTTTAGGACAATACTGTTAAAATATGTTTACATGGTTGCTCAGGCCACTGTCATGGGTCTACTCCTGCTCATGAATGAACAAAATTCACCATAAAGTGGAGGTCCGTTTTGTATTTCACGTAAGGAGTTGAAACCACTGTCTTTACTCCACTAGCAGTTTTTTATGGAATGTTTTTTCTCAAGTTCAGGCCAGTCTCCTTGCTGATCCGTATGCCTGGAGCACTCCCTCAACATTTGCCTGGCTAAATTATCATACTCTTCCTTCTGATCTCTGCTTGGACTTCATTTCATCTAGTGAGACATGTGTCTATCTGTTTACCTTTGTGGCTCTAGTGTAATTCATGCATATAATAAATACATAAATTGATTGCATAACAGATGTTCTCATCTACAATGGGTGACATGCTTTAATAGCTAACACATAGTGCCAACTAAGTGCCAAGCGCTGTGTTCATTCATTTAATCCATTACAATAATATGTGATATGTGTACTGTTATTATTCCCATTTTACAGATGAGGAAACTGAGGCTTAGAGAGATGATGACTTGCACATTGTTACATAGCTGGCAGGTGACAGAGCTGAGATGCTTAACGGGGAGGCTGGCCCCAGTCTGTGCTGTGTATGGCTGAACTCTGTCAACTTCTATTAACCATAAGAGTTACATCTAATAGGCTAACAGGACTAACTTGAAACCTACTGTTGCCCCCCCAAAAAAACTTGGCCAGTTTTATTTTCAATAGTAATTTTGATGGTGAATAATTGATCCAAAAATACTTGTTTTAGGATTGCCCCAGATTTTAAACTTAAGCGGTTAAAGACTGGCTGGCTCACTATTATTCAAAGCCTTTTACTATACTTCTNGGTTCCTTTTAGGGAGGTTGAGTTTTAATTATGAGAATTCTTCTAAGCCTCTTGGATTCACTGCCTGTCTTGCAGCAGTGCTGCCTGTTTCATCTTTGGTCTTCCTCCCGCCCCCTCAAAATTAGGATCTGGATCGGTTTCTTTATTTTATACTATACTGGGGAACCCTCTAACCAGACGAACCATATTTTTTGACATTGTGGGAAAGTTTTCTTTTTAGATGTAAACATTCTATTTTTTATTTCTTTCTCTTGGTCTGCATGTAGTTATTTTGTTGCTGAGTTGTGTTTTTTTTTTTTAAAGTGGTGTGCTAATGTCTGTTTATCCTTTGTGTCAGTCAGAGATGATAAGATGACTTCAGTAAGTTTAATTCTGTTATGTTCCATTTCTTTAAATGTCCCAATTTAAACGAGCCATAGACAATTGTGATTGATGCTCTTAACAGAATCATCTTTTCAGAATGTGGTATGGCGATTTTATATCTGACTGCATCAGCAATTTGTCACACCACCAAGGAATTCTATGGTTTGTTTAAAAAATGTGCTCTAATGCCACTAGCACATTCACATTAAGTAGTCTTCTCAGTGTCTGTGTGCTCTGAACTAAGTTGTTATAAATAAGTGAGAAAAGAAGGTGTGTGTGTGTGAGTGTGTGAGTGTGAGTGTGAGTGTGTGTGTGTGTGTGTGTGTGTGTGTGTGTGTGTGTGTGAGAGAGAGAGAGAGAGAGAGATCATTACTTTAAATCAGGTCTGCATAGGAGAAGCTATGTACCAGTTTTCCAAAGAAGTTAAAACATAAATTACTTACATAATATATGAGTAAGACATTTGTAATGTAACTCTTAAAAGCTTATTTTTGATTGCGTGTAGAACCTAAAATAAAGCTTAAAATGAGTAAGTGGACAATAATAATGCGACTATTTATATTGTACTATTAAATGCCATTCATTTTTCTAAGAACTTTGCAAGTATTAGGTGATTTAGTTCTCACGACAGCCCTAGAAGATCGGTGATATTATTATCATTCCCATTTCCCAGGTGAGGAAATTGTGGCACAGAAATGAAAGCATTTGCCCATAGACATGGTGCTACCAAGTGTAGGAGCTAGACATCAACCCCGGGTTGTTCAATTCAACTGCTGTGCTTAATGCCTCTATAGTGATTTCAGTGTCATCGAATGTATTTAGTTGCAGCTACTGAACTATAATTTTAAATCGTATTACATGATCTGAATAATATAGATAGGCAAATTGGAAGACAATTTTCTTTTTTGTAAAAGAGAAATATTAAATGTATAAATATTTAACTTTTCTGACAATTTTGCCAGAGTTAATTACAAATTGAATTTATGATTTCATCACTGTGCAGTATAGCTTGAATTGAAAGAATTACTTTTAGAGGGAATTTTGGCATTTTGGAGTTACGTAATAGTAGCCAACAATTAAATTAAAACATTGGACTTACAGGGTTTGGGTTTATTTGTTTTTCCTAAAACATTGTTTTGTAGATTTCAGAATTCCTTAACTATAATATACAGCTTTGTTATCAGTGCAAAGGAACAATATGAGAAACTTTCCAAGTTACATGAAAACATGGAAAAGCTGTATCACAGCGTAATGGGGTACTATGCCATTGATGTGAAGAAGGTTTCCGTGGAGGAGTTTTTGACAGACTTGAGTAACTTCAGAACCACATTCATGGTACGTTAAAAACTTTACTTTTTTATTTTTATTTTTTTCCAGTATCTGTATCTATACTGTCTCATCTGGTTATTACTTTCACTCCATGACTTCATTCCACTCCTGTTGCCTGAAGTAAAACCTACCTTTGCTGATGTTGAAAGTTAGCTTGCAAAATTTCAGATTTTAAATCTATTGAAAAATGTATGGTTTGTTCTCTTTTTGGCCTTCCCAACGTTAAGCTATAATCAGAAATTTTGATTGAAAAAGTGACAGATTTTGAAGTTTTTCATAAAGACTTCCCTCCTGGCTGATTACAGAGCACTCCTGTCATAAGTTTGGGGCTATGAATTTGTTTCTTTATACTTAAGATCAGCTTGTATTTTGGGGTATAATTTTACCAAATTCTGTGGAGCTCTTAGGAAGCTTTCTTTCCTTTCCTTTTCTTAATGCATTGTACAATAAGCTACCTGCGATTTGCCTTTGAATGGATTTTACATTCCTGTGGTTTCCTTTAGGTACTTTAATAGGGAGGTCAGGTCTTTGATGTGGAATCCTTTCATTTAGGCATTAAAAAGGTCTTTTGAAAAATATTAGCTGATGAGATGGGAGAAAAAAAAACCACACACATATTAAAGTGAGAAAGCATTGTTGCCTCCCCAGGAAACTGGTGATACATTTCTACAATGAAAAATTATGTTATTCTTAGTAGATGGGTAAGTCATTTCTGTATTTCAGCAGATGTTTGTGGGGATTAAAAAGTTTTTGAAGTATAAAGGAAAAAATGGTTGAATTTCAAGGGCTGTTTTTCTTTCTTTTTTAAACCTCAGGACAACTTTATTGCTGAATATTTGGACTTGGTTATAATCACTTGGTTATGATTAGATAGCCTTTTAATAAAAAGTCAATATTTTAAAGGAAAACTAGTTTACAGTGAATACACATTTTGCTCACAGCTCTAGTTTATTTCCTCCCCAAATTCAAAGTGGTTCTTTTAATTATGTTTCCAGACCAGAATTTGATTATTAAATATATTTATTATGTGCCTATGTGTGTAACATGTTGAGTAATATTGCAATGTGTATAATGTGTTATGAGGCAACATGGCTCAGTGGAAGTAGCGAAGGCTTTGCAGTCTGAAAGAGCTAGGTCTGGGTTCCACACTAGTGATGTGACTATGAACACTACTTAACGTGCCTCAGCCTCGGTTTCCATATTTGTAAAAAGGGATGTCAATTCCTTTCTCATAAGAGTGCTTAAATACTAAAGGATGTAATATATGTTAAGTATTAACACTTTTGGCTCATGGCTGTTATGTGCCAAAATAATTACTTTGTCGTAAAGGGTTAACTCAGCAAGCGTGAGGTACTGGCCTTTGACTGGCTCCTGGGAGATTACCTGTAAGCCTGGAAATACTGCCAGATAAGGGTGTCTTTGTATACCTGGGGCCTTGGGCCAAGCTATTGTAGGTAGCTTATGCTAAAAATGTGATTCATGGTAAAGACCTGTTTGTTCACCTGGGGGCCTGTACCACACTGTCAGCTCATCCTCTGCCAGGGGCTGGAGACCCAGTAGCTACGATCATTCATGCGGGAGGTCCATGCCTACGTGGCTGACCTCCCCAACAAAAACTCTTGACACCGAGGCTTGGGCATGCCGCACTGGTTGGCATTGCTTCGTATGTGTGGTCACATGTCATTGCTGGAATAATCAAACTCCATTGAGAGAGGGCAATTATGATTTTAATCTGCATCCTTTTGCTGTAGTCAACTGTCACAGTGAGTAAAACATCTTTTCTGAGTTATTTGAGTCCTTCCAACAAATTACCAAACTTGAGGGTGGTCTTGGGGACCCCTGACACAGTTATACATAAAAGTATAGAATGCATAATGATATAATACCCATTATTTATTGAGTATTTTCTGTGAACCAAACATTTTTAATCTTCACAATCTACATATTTTACTGTTACCATCTCTTTGTGGCAAATCAAGAAACTGAGGCACATTGATGGAGCATATCCAGCTCCGGGTCACATAGGGAACAATGGTGAAACTAGGATTTGAACCTGTGCCGTCTTCCTCCGGAGCCTGTGCCCTTACATACCAGGTCACTGCCACCCACTTTCTGTAACTTGTGTCCCATTTTACAAATAAGAATGCTGGCATTTCCTAGTGAGAACAAGTACATATTGTTTGTAAGTGGCCAAATTGGGACTTGAATCCAGGTCGAATTCCAAATCTCCCTGAAATCTGGTAGGATTAGAGGGTATGGGGCCTTCTGGGG
>NW_017731601.1:2090116-2104400 GCF_001890085.2 Hipposideros armiger | reverse complement strand
TATGATAGCTGAAGAAGGAATATCTGCCCAGCCCGCTGCCTCAAGCCATAGAGACCAAAGGGGGTAAGTTTTATGACCCTGTCGCTTCCTCTGAGGAAGAGCTGTTCCTTGTGACAGCAGCTTAATGACCCCTTTTCTAGTCGGGGACTCTCAACTGGGAATTGATTGTTCACCGTTGTGTTAACAATCTACTTACTATAGGTAGTATGCTCCTTGGGAATAGTTCCTATTTATAACTATTGATCAACTTCCAAGAAATAGGGGGTAAGTGTACACTACAGTTTTACTTAGCTTTATTTTTACTACCGTCTTCAACAGGACAAAACTAAAAACACCTGCCACTGGTTGATTGTTTCTTGCCAGATCCTGTGCTCAATAGGTGCTTTCCAGGTGTCTTACTTGGCCTTCCTGCTGTTATTGTGAGATATAGAGTGTTACCAGTGAGGCGGACTGCGGGCAGATACCTCCCGCAGGTGCCTCTGCAGACGCCCCTGCAGAATTGGTAGGGTTTGAATGGAGGCCTGACTGGCTCCGAAGCCTGGACTTTTTTTTTTTTTCCCCAACATTTCCAGTACACTGCTGCTCAGAGTGTGTTGGTAATAAACGTCAAAAAGTAATTTTCTAAAGTGTGTGTGTGTGTTTTGGGGTGTTTTTTTTTTTTTGATAACTTACAAGAGAGAGTAGGCACGAGGCATGCTTTATTTCCCCTCTCCTTGATATAATAACTTTCTATTTACATTGATGGATTCATGATAGAAGAGTGTTTGCCTATCTGCTTTATTTCACAGCATACGCTGTTCTCTTTTAAAATTAGAGGCCTATTAATGGCAGGGGTGAAGGTTAAGGTGAGGGGTAGAGAGTCAGCACCTTTCTGTAATAGATTTTTATTTCCTGTAGGACTCACATGAAGCATAAAGTTCAAATTGGAGGTAGTAGGTGGAAATATTGGACCTCACGCGATAGGCAGGTGTCGAGCTTTACCAGGTGAAGTTCATGCTGTAAGTTGTATAGTGTTACAGAACCATAATCCTCGTTTTCCAGTTGCGACTGGTTAGATATTACCAGTGTGCCTGTTACTAACAGAGACACCATGTTTGTAGGGTGAATTGAGCCCACTATGGAATTTTTGTTGGATCTTGCTAGACCTGTCTTACTTCATCTTATCCAAGAGCTGTAGCATGTTCATGTTTGTCCTTTAAGTAGAAATCTAAATTTTGTGTCTCTCATTGCTCACGTGGCCTTGAAGCAGAGCATATGTGGTGGTCCCCCGTGCCATTCATAATCGTATTAGAGGATTTTGCTCAAACTGCTATTATGCACTTAGGCCTGAATTACATGGTTTCTTCTTTAACACTCTCATGTTTTATCCTATGATTCTTTCCTTGGTTATCATTAAAAGTTCTTTGGCTATCCTTTTTTTAACCAGAATTGTTAGCACAGTGCAACAGCACTCTTAACTCCTTAAGCAAATTTCATCTGACACGTTATTTATTTTGCTTAACTGTCTAATCTTAGAGAAATATTTCCAAATACTTTCAACTGTTAGGATTCTTATTTGTCCCCTTTAGATAATATGTTGGAAAACAATTTTTCTACCAAATTAGAATTATTAAGAGTCTCATTTTTTCATTTTTAATTAGAGTATGTAACTGTTATGTAGACCCATTTGAGTTTATAATTTCATATAGTCCTACATAGAATTGATGTGATTTTACTTAAAGAAGTCAGGCTTTTTAGTTCATGTAGCTTTTCTTCTGAGTACATGAAGCTTTTCTGGTAGGGTTTTGAAATACTGAAAGAGATCAGGAGACATCTTCATGTATAGTTTCTAAGACGCTGCATATCTGGACACCCCACTTTAGGGTTAGGATTTTGAGGGCAACCGAAAGCAATTGCCGTCTTAAAAGGGATTATTGCTGCACACACAAAAGTGGGAGCCTTGTATTTTCATTTTCTTTCTTTTTTTGTCCCTAGATTTAGATATATAAAAGTGCAGAGCTTTGCAGTTATTATGTTCTAGTCCAGAAAGTCCAGTCTATTCCTCCCGAAACGTCGTTTCCTACGTACATACCTCCCATCTGAATAACATTTGATGAGAGAGACAGGATTTCTTCAAATCTTACGTGATATGAATTCTGCCTTCAAGAAGCCTCATCCTTTGTTTTTAATAGTGATGTTTTGCTGTCTACCTCACTGTTGTGTAGACTCTGGCATCAGAGTACCGTGGGTGGTAGGACTGTGGGCGAGTTACTTAACCTTACTGAGCCTCCGTTTCCTGTTAAGAGCAGCATGTGTTTCATAGGGATGTTGCATTTTGAAGATCAAATGACATGATGTACATACACCCTCAAAACAAGTTAGCTTTCTACTAAGAATTAGGAGCATAGTGATTGTCACCTTTCCCATCTCATTATAACAAGAACAATATTTTAAGTATTTTATCCCTTTTTTGTTTTATGCTCCCGCATAGAATACTTTGAACTAAAGAGCTACCTATTTTTCATCAATAGTTCTGTCTTTAGATTATGTCTGCAAATGTGTTAGAGTTATGTTTCATCTAGTTAAAGATGTGTCATTCATGCTATTTGCAGACTTTAAGTTGATTTTTGGTTCATACAACTGAAATAACACTGTGTAGTGAACAAATGTAAAATCAATTATAACTCATTTAATCTTGCTGCATGTGTCGATCAAATACAATTTATTCTTTTACTAAATACCCAGACTAAAATAGTGATTTGCCAAACACAAATGAATTCATCCAATGAGAGGGTATTTTTATATATGTATTTGATACAGAGGACAGCCAGAACAAAACTCCTTTTGCCAAATCATTTAAATATACAAATTTGATGCTTATCAACTATAAATGTCATTTCTGATGACTACTATATAGACCAACTAGATGACTAACAGGAACTACAAGTCACTAAGCATCGTCCGTGTGCTCCTTGAATCAATATATGTTATTAGGGAAAATAAAATCATATAAAAGTCCAATGGTTGGATGTTGGGTCAACTTACGTAGTTATACTAGGACGTATCTTCTATCCTTGCTTATTTTAGTAAGTTTACAACTTGAAAATTGCCTTCATTGGCACCATTGTTATTCCAAGGCTATACTTGGAGGTGTAAAGCACCAAACCCAGAACAAATTAATATTCTAACGTAGGATCTTGTTTTCGTCTTATCCTTGGTATCTGTTTATTTAAGGAATTAGATCAATTCCAGATGCTGAATATTTTGGGCTTGCAACCTTGAAAATGAATTCAAATACGTTCTTCTAATCTTTATTCTTTAGGCTTTTCAACATAAAAACGCACCTGGACTAATTGGTTTAATTTTTCTCTTTACTGATAAGATTTATTCTGACTATACATTGCTCAGTGGGATAATAAATGCATTTGACTGGCAGGTTCTGTATGATTAAATGACTGGTAATTTGTATTTCCCTTTTACGTTGTATTATGTTTGTTCACTGAAATAATATAGCAAAAGGTAAAGAGTGGATTATTCTAATACAATAATAAGAACAACAAGTGATTGAAATGGAGGGAAAAAATAAACTAAATAACTAATACATTATCATAAGTATATTAATCCATGTAATTGAAATTGTAATACTAAACTAGGATACCACAAACAAAAAATGATTAAGATGGCATATTCTATGCATATCAAATATACTCACCTTCCACACTGTGAATGAGAAAGAGAAAACAATAATGGTTTAAAGCCACGTTTTAATGATTTGTTTTTAGCATTACCAGGTTCACATTGAATATTGTGGGGTTTTACATGGATAGTATCCTTGAAGACGTGTTGAGCAGTAGCTTTAAAAAAAAAAGTGCTGCCCAATCACAAGTCTACCTTAAAGCCCTGTTCTTCATGGCTGCCATCTTGTGCTTACCTGTGCCTTTATTGAACCTCACACGTGGGAGGTAAAAAGAATAATTTTTATAGTGTATCACTTCAGAACACAAGGGAAGAGAACACATTTCATGGAAAATCAAGTTCTACTTTGGGAAAATCTTAATTATGAACATTTCACACTTTGTCTATTAAAGAAGTCAATGAATAGATTGAAATATTTCATTTATTTGAGAATTTTACAAAGTGAAGAAATTGCAAACAAATTCATAGCATAGTGATGAAGGGTCAGTAATGCTAAGTCCCTGATGGGCTAATAAGGAATTTGTTGTTTCATCTGAGACTGATTTTACAATAAAGAGCAACTCGAAGCTGAAAGGTTAATTATTAGCACCTGCACATCCTTTGGGACATTCTCAAAGGATGTTGTCCAATTTTCATAAATTTCATGGTTATAAAAGTTAATAACACCTTGTATTGAATGTTCAGATGATGAATTGTTTGTGCCAGTGTATAGTATATCATGCATTCCTATTCTCATTGATAGCATTTATTATTGAATGTGGCAATACCAGAGAAATTAATTTAATTAATTTTCATATCATCTAGATTTTTTTTTAAATTTTATTGGGAAATTGGAGGGAGGGGACAGCGTTGGGGAATCAGGGAAGGGGAACAGACAAGTTGCTGTCCTTTTGTTCTTCAGTCTAGTTGTGGAAGACGTGGCTTCACTGGCCCATGTTGGTATTATCATTGCGCTCTTCCCCGGTGAGGCAGTCGCTCACCGGCCATTAAAAGGCCTCTCCTGGTGGCTCTTGGCAGCTCACGCCGACTGCTGGCCACATACGGTAGCATACGGCAGCCCACTGCAGCCCTGCTGCAGCCTACGCCATCGCCGGCGACTCACAGCAGCCCAGTTCCAGGTCGAGCTATTGTTCACCATCTTAGCTATAGAAGGTTCAGTGTCACTGGCCCTCATGTGGGATCTGAACCAGCGGCCCTGCTGCTCAGAGCTGGCGCTCCCAAGCCAACTCTTAACCAACGCGCCACTCGGCCGGCCCCAGATTTTTTTTCTAAAGCATTTGCCTTGTAATTATTGCAAATGGGGGTTTCTAAGAGTAAATGTATTTCCCATGATGTAGTTATAATCCATTGTTTATTTTTGCATGTGGAGGGAAATTTCATTAGTTACAAAAGAAATAATTTTGATGGCAGACTGAAAATAGATCATTTTTTTTTCACATTCTTAAGGACTTTCGTGACTGGTATTAATTATTTAAAAAAATATTTTCTTTTACCAGTATAAAAATATTTATAGTAATACATACATTTTTAAGGTTTTTAAAGCTATTTTCTATTTGTTCCTGAAAATGTCATCAGGAAATTCTAGAAAGCAGTCCTTTAATCTGGTTGAATAGAGCCTTTTCTCAAGGTTAAATACTCCCAACAAAGCATTTAGTGGGAAAGTGTTGGAGTCCTATGTGATTGTTTACTTTGAGGAAATTAGCCTATGCTTTCATAGTGTATAACACCCATCCCTCTGGAAAGCATGTGGCTTTAAATTCAGTTTGTCTAATCTTATTTTAGAGACTTGAGACTAAAATTGAATACTTAAGTAAGAAGAAAAGATTTTTGAGTTTAGTGAAAAGTGTACTAAAGAGATCCCTGGCTTACATGGCTTAAATATCCATTAATGTTGAAAGAAATATAACTCTGAACAAGAAGACATTTATAAGCTTTTCAACATTATTTTCCATAGAATAAAACCGCCACTAGTTTTTTCTAAGTTTCAAAAATATACGGAATTTTATCATGAGTTGAACAGTGTTGAGTAGGATAGATGAAACTATTTAAATAGGCTAAAACTCAGCAGTAGAGATGAAGTATGATAAAAAAAAATCAGTATCTGTGAAAGTGTACTTGTGTTTTATACTCATTTTTATATTTTATTATAATAGCATAACAAAATAAGAATATATTCTTCAAGTAGGCATATTTGGAATATAGAGCATTTCATAAGCTTTTGGGGGGAGGGAGCAATATGCACTCTGATTTTTTTTTAATTTTTTTTAAACTTTTTTGGGGAAAAAATAAAACACTATCAATAGTATCATTGGGCAATGTTTTAAGTTAATCAGGAATATCTAATTTAAAATGCAAGCAAATTTTGGGGGAAGAAAACACAGGAAACTAAACCAACTCTTTTCTAGAATAAAATCTCAAAGCATATTAGATTTAGAAGTACTAGAAACAATGTTTATATACATGTAAAGTAAATCTTTAGAGGTAAATAACTAGAGTACATCTTGCCTACCGTATTAAATTCACCTCTATACCATCCCTGCCAAATAATCCAGCTTTATTGGATGCATGCTATGACAGTACTTCCTGTGAACTCAATGCACAATCGTATTCTATCATCTTGGAATGGAAAACATTGATATTCTCATAGGAACTATGAAAATTGGCACTTCCCCAATAAAATAGACACACATATAATTGATGTGTGCTAGAAAGTAGATCTTCCTCGCTTTGTTGCTGGATAAATAATTGTGTGTTTGAGGCACTTGATTAATGATATAGTAATAATGAAAATATTGTAAATCAGTAATAACATAATAATAATTAAAATATTAAAAGTTGCTAACATTTATATAGGGATCACTATGTGTCAGCACTTCTGTAAGTGATTTATGTATTAATTCATTTAATTCTTACAATATTCCCTAAAGGCAGTACTGTTTTGCCTATTACAAGGAAGAGGAAACTGAGACACGAGTCACACAGCAATGCAGTGCCAGGTGAAGGTTCAAACAGTGATAGTATTACTTTAGCTTTCCTCCTCCTCCACCATTATACCGTCTTTCTAATATGCAGTAGTAAGTTCATATAGATTTAATTTTTTTTTGAAAGTAGTGAAATATACTTATTGTATTTTTGAAGACATTCCTGATTGTCTTTAAAAAAACTTTGTTGGAGAATTGGGGAAGGTAACAGTGTTGGGGAATTGGTGAAGGGAACATTGTGTTATTCCAGGACCCATCAGCCCCAAGTCAAGTTGTTGTCCTTTAGTCTTAGTTGTGGAGGGCGCAGCTCAGCTCCAAGTCCAGTCGCTGCTTTCAATCTAGTTGCAGGGGGGCGCAACCCACCGTCTCATGCGGGAATCGAGCCGGCAACCTTGTTGTTAAGGGCACAATCTCACCAGCTGAGCCATCTGGCCGCCCATGGGCAGCTCGCAGCTGCTGAGCTCAAGGTACTGTGTTCAATCTTAGTTGCCGATGGCCCACGATCCCATGCGAGAGTCAAGCCATTAACCTTGTTGTTAGGAGCACGCGCTCTCACCAGCTGAGCCATCCGGTCACCCGTTGGCAGCTCAGCTTGAGCACAGCTCACTGGCCCATGTGGGAATAGAACCTGCGACCCTGTTGCTCAGAGCTTGGACTCTAACCAACTAAGCCACCTGGCCACCCCTCAACAAACTTTTTTGAATGCTTGTCCAGGACTGATTTTATATGGCTGTCCAATGTTAAACTTTACCTTTGGATTCTAAAACACACACACATAAGAGACCCAGAAAAAGTTTATAGTGTATAAGAACTGCCATATTATACAAAAATATTTAAGAAATAAAGATCTATAAGTTGGTCAACTTTCTCCAAGAACACACTTTTGAGGACTTTGCTTTACAATATGGTAATAGGGACTCTTAAAAATCCATCCCACCACAGTACCACAAACTATTTTAAAACATGGCTGTCTTGTGAGAAAGTTAGGGACATCTCCTAAGGCAAAAAGGGTTAAAGAGAAAAGGACAAAGCTGAAACTGGCATGTTGAGCGTAGGAACACAAAGGGGAAAGGCAGGCTCGCCCTTGGAGGCCAAGACCAAGACCAGGGTGAGTACAGTGAATAAGACAAGCCTAGGACAAAAGGAAACTAAGCTTATCCAGGTTTGAAATGATCCCTGATTATTTACGGAAGCAAATTGAAAGCTCTGTGAAGGAGGCAATTACAATTTAGGTCCTCAAGATTCTCACAAATGAAGTTTAATCAAATAAGAGCACTGACCCCAATCAACAATCACACAAAGAAACCAGGGGTTGTGTGATGAAACGTTTTGGACAAAAATCAAAACAAAATAATAGCTATAAACCCACAGGACTCCAGATATGGAATAACAGTATGTACAATGTTTAAGGAAATAACACATGAAATTAAAGACAGAGAAAGAAATAAGAGACTCTCAAAGATGACCAAGTAGTTTGAAGAAGAACCAAATAGGATTTATGGAAATAGAAGCATGGTGGTTGAAATTAAATAAATATTCGGTGGATTATACTCAGCTGAAGAAAGAAAGGGTGAATTGGACAATAGATTTAAAGAAATTACCCAGAATGCAACTCAGGGAGACAATATAATTAGAAGCGTAAGATTTTTTAAGAAACATGGAGGACAGGATGAAAAGGCCTACACTTGTATGATAAACGTTTTCAGAAGGATAAACTCAAAAGAATGAATGAAAGACAATATTCAAATTGATGGCTGAGAATTTTCCAGGTCAAGATCCTGCAAAATAGGAAGTATAACCTCTACCAACCCAGTAAAATGACATGAAGTTCCATTGAAAAAATATTGTAAACTAGACATTAAAGACAAATTTTTTTTTGTTTTAAGCTGAGCCATCCTGCCACCTTTTGGCAGCTCAGCAGCTGTACAGCTCGGGCCGGGAATCGAACCGCTGTTGCTCAGAACTCAAACTCTTGAGCGAGCTCTTAACCAACTGAGCCACTCGGCCGGCCCTCTAAAGACAAAATCTTAAAAGCAGTCAAAGAAAAAAGATGAGCACCAAGGCAACAGTGAGATACAAGTGATTTCTCGTCAACAAAAATGGAAGCCAGAAGAAAGTGAGACATCTTCAAGTGCTGAGTAAAAAAATAATAATATTGGGTCTTCGGAAAAGTCATGACACATGTTTGCGTCAGATGGCACTAGTTCATTCTTGGAAGTACTAGAGTCATTCGCATCTATGTTATTGCTTTGTCATTTGACAGCTGATAGTTCTAGCTTCATTCTAAAAAAAAAATTGAGCGATTTGGTTGAGTTTTGGAGGTTTTACAAGTTGAAAATGGAAGACCAAACTGTGCATTTTTTGCCATATTTTACTGTTTTACTTTCATAAAGGGAAGCATGCATGTCAAGCTTGTGAAAAGTTGCATAAAGTTGACGGTGACAACACTTTATAAGAACGTCAGTGCCAACGATGTTCACGCAATTCCGTGCTGGTGATTTTGATCTCAATGATGCTCCTCAGTCAGGGAGGCCCACCGAGGTTGATGATGAAAAAATAAAGGCATTGATTGAGTCAAACCCATGTTACACGACACAAGAGATTGCAGAAACATTGAACATCCTTCATTCAAGCGTTCATGACCACCTGAAGAAGCTGGGATACGTAAGCAAGCTCAATATTTGGGTTCCACATGAACTCAAAGAAGTTCATTTGACGGTGCATATAAACATCTGCAATATGCTCATTAAATGTGAGGAAAACGATCCTTTTTTGAAGCGACTGATAACTGGTGATGAGAAGTGGGTTGTTTACAACAATGTGGTGCACAAACAGTCTTGGTCCTGATGTGAGGATTCGTCTCAAACGACATCGAAAGCAGACATTCATCAGAGGAAGGTTATGCTCTCAGTGTGGTAGGATTTTAAAGGTGTCGTGTTTTTCGAGCTCCTACCAAGGAACCAAACAATCAATTCGAATGTGTACTGTTGTCAATTAGACAGTTTGAACGAATCCATCATCCAGAAACATCCAGAGCTTGTTAATTGTAAAGGAGTTGTGTTCCATCTCTGTGAGAACATGAGACCACATACAAGTTTGATCACCCGTCAAAAATTACTGGAGCTTGGATGGGATGTGCTGTTACACCCACCATACTCTCCTGACCTTGCATCATCAGACTTCCTTTTGTTTCGCTTTCTTCAAAACTCCTTGCGTGCTTTAACGTTCAATTCAGATGAGGCTGTAAATCAGCACCTTGTTCAGTTTTTTGCAAATAAAGACAGGCCCATCTATGAACAAGGAATTATGAAGCTCACTGAATGATGGCAAAAGGTTATCGAACAAAATGGGCAATATATCATTGACTGATCTTTGTTCTTTATACAAATAAATGACCTTTGAAAAACATAGACAAAATATGTCATGACTTTTCCGAAGACCCAATAACTGTTCTTCCGATTTTAGGTACTCTGCAAAAGCTCTTTATAAAACAAGGGCATAATGAGGGTGTTTCCCACAAACGTCCCTCTGTTAAAGGGTCTTCTAAAGCAGAGATTGGCAAACTCTTTAAGGTGCCAGATAGTAAAAATTGAATGTTTTCAGACCATACAGTCTCTATTGCAATTTCTCAGCTGTGCTGTAGCAATGCCAAAACAGCCATAGACAGTATGTAAATGAGTGGGCGAGGCTATTTCCAATAACACTCTATTTACAGAAACAGGCTGGCCCACCAAGGACTGTAGTTTGCTGACCCCTACTCTGAAGGATGTATTTAAAGAAACAGCATTTTTTTCTTCAAAACAAAGGTTTGAGAAACAAGAAGGCATATCCACCATAAAATTAAATGTAAAGAAATAAAATATACAATAAAACAATATGTAGCTTGTTTTGTAGAAAAAGGGAGACAGCTTAATTATTGGACAACATTGTTAAATAAACTGAAAGATGTTTAAAGTTCAAGTGTTTTATGTTCTATGTATTGTCCAAAGGGGAGGAAGGCAGGTAAATAAATATATCAGTGAACTATAGGCCTTGCTAAGTTAATTTGTGTGATAAAATTACAAGGAGGATCAGTAAGAGGATGAATACATCCAGTAAAAATTACAAACTTTAGGAGGAGAAATGGAACAAGAAAGAAATACCAAGAACTAAAAACAGGAAAAAAAAGATAAAAGGAGCATAGATAAAGCTGGGCAAATAGAGGAATAATGTAAGGTGCTGGAAACAAACATTTAATAAATCACAATAAAATTTTTTAAAGACCATAGATTGTATAAAAAATAAAATGTAGCCTTATGCTGTTTGAAGCATAACTGTGCCGCAAGGATATGGAAAAGTTTGAAGTAACAGAACAGTTAATGAAATGCCAAAGCAAATATTAATCAAAGAAGGAAACTATGTTAATAACAGATAAAGTAGACTTAAGACAAGGGGATATTCATGATGATAAAAATCTTAGTTCACCAGAAAGATACAATTCTAAACTTTGCATGTGCATAATAAAAGAGCACCAAAATAAACATGTAAAAATTGATAAACTCTAGAAATAAAGTGATAGATTTAGCATTACATACTGGGAGACTGCAACAAAGGTCCGTAACTTAGTAACACAAGCAGAAAAATATTATTAAAGACATGGGATCTGTAAACAATTCAATTAACAGACTTGATTTGATTAACATATGAAACCCACTCTGCAATTAAAAAAATACACATTCTTTTCAATCACAAGTGGAACTTTTGTCAAATTAATTGTATACTAGAGACCATGAAAGACATTTGATAATTTTTTATGTTTCAGCTTCATTCGTTGACCATAGTAACATGAAGTTAGAGATAAAAATTTTTTAAAGGATGAAATTAAAACCTTTATTTTGAAAATTTTTAAAAATATATTAAAGAACTATGTGTCAAGGAAGAAATCATAGAAAAAGTTTAGACCTGAACAGTATTGAAACTATTCCACATCAGAATTTGTGGGATACAGTAATAATGGTGTAAAGAAATTTTTATCATAAATGCTTATATTAAAAAATCAGACTGAAAAATAAGGTAAGCATCTGACTTCAGAAATTGAAGAGGAATTATATAAATGTAGCAGAAAGAGGAGGAAAATGAAGGAAAAATGAGAGAATTTTTTAAAAGCCAGAATGTAGTTATTTTGAAAAGACCAGTTAAATAAACTTCTAAAAAGATTAATCAAGAAAAAAATACTATTGAAAATGTAACGAAGAATATAACGACAGATACAGATGATAGGAAAAAGAGAAAAACACGCTGTAAAAATGTGTAGGCAAGAATTAGAAAGGTTGATGAAATAGGTAAATTCCTAGGGGAAAAAAATTATATACTGAAACTGACATTAAACTAAATAAAATGCTTGAATGAGCCTAAAACTAATTTTGAATTTAATGACTTATTTTGAATCTTCCAGCAAACTAAATATTTGACCCAGAAAGTTTTGCAGCTGAGTTTTACCATATTTTAATGAAATGATTATTCCAAACTAATAGAGTATAAAAAGTATATATTATGACCAAATGTTTACAGAGATAAATTCTTCATGTCCACATTGAGTTTATCCCAGAAATGAAAGTGTGGTTTAATATTAGAATATTCATAAATACAACTTAACACATTAAGAGTTTCAAGATTGATAAAAATATTTGATAAAATTCAACCCTTGTTCAGGTTTTAAAACAAGACAACAAACTTGTTGAGCAAACTAGTTGACCATTCTATCCCTAAGTGGGGAACTAGGAACTAAAGGAGAACCCTGTTAGCCTAATAATGGGAATTACTTCTAGCTAGTGCGTATAAGAAAGAATTGAAAAGTATAAAAATTGAAAACAATGAAACTAACCATTCATTGTGGCTATCTATAAATAACAAAAAGGAACCTACAGTAAAATTATTAGAAATTAGGAATTTTATCAATGGACTATTAAAAAGCATTTGTTACAAAATACTAGGATTCATAATTTTTGAAAGGCACTATTTACAAGAGCAGTCGAGAATATACAGAGAATCAATCTAACATAAAATGTCTAAGACCTGAATGGAAAACATTATATATTTTTTTCAAAAGACTTATAAAAGCACCCAAGTTAATGGAGAGCCACATCACGTTCGGAAATAGAATGATTCAGTATTGTAAAGATACCAATCTCTGTAAATTAATCTGCAGAATCAGAGCAGTTCTGTTCAAAATCCTAATAGGCCTTTTCAAAAACCTTAGGTACAATCTGAGATATAGATGACAGAGCAAAGGCCCAAGAATAGCGAAGATTTTCTAAAGAAGAAAAATAAGACAGAGTGTTACTAATGCAAACATGGATATCTTGACCAAGTGGACTAAAACAATCCCAAAACATCAACAAGTCTATGGCTGCTTGAAATCCAGAAGAGATAGGTGCCTGTGCAGATCAGCAGGGAAAGGATAAGCTAGCTGTGAAGTGGTTATGGGTCAACAAGTTTTCCATTTGAAAAAGATAAATTGGATTCCCACCTCATACATTCAAACACACTGATTCCAGACAAAGTAGGTACTGAACTATGAACACTACCATTAGAACCTTAAGAAGGAAATACAGAAGAATATCTTTGTCTTTGAATTACAGAAGGCCTTCTTAAAATACAAAAGCTGCCAGCAATACGAGCAAGATTTTTGACGACATAAATTTAAGGACTTCTGTTTACTGAAAGAACATAAATACAGTAAATAATATACAAAGGCAGTTACAGTTCAGGATATATTTATAAAGCATAACGTTGACAGAAGATTAGTAACTGGACTATTCAAAGAACTTCAAATCATTAAGAAAAGGGTAACCTAATGGAAAAGCAGGGAGACAATCTGAGCGGCTTGTCACAGAATAGGAAACACAAGTGCAGGGCACGACTGGGCACCACTGTATACTTGGCAAAGTAGGCGAAAGACTGGTAACAGCTCAGTGAGTGTGCTGTGAGCCTGCACTAATGGTAAGGGGCAGGCATGGCACAGCCGCTGGGAAACAGTTGGACATCACCTGGTAAGACTGAAGGTGAACCTCCCCTTTTATTCATCAGCTTCACTCCTATCCTGGAGGGCAGTGGTTTTCAACTTTCGACTGTAACGCACACTGTTGCCAATGAGACCCAACACTCTTATGCACATGTATGTTTAGGACAGAAAATCTTCAACAAATAATACTTTTCCTTAAGGCTTGTGCTAATTTCTAAAATATTCTGTTCTCTTTCACTTAAAGAGTGGCTGCTACCAGTTCCTGAACAGGTTTAAGAACCAACTGATGGGACTTACAGTTAAAACATTCTTACGCGCATATACACAGGTAGACATGTACAGAAATATCTGGATCTGTATTGTTCATCAAAGCCAAAAATTGGGAACAGCCCACGTCCCACTGATTATTAGGAGAGTAATAAAACACAACTTGATATTTATTATAAGCAATGAAAACAAGGTACAGTTTGTACATAAAACTATGGGTGAATCTTAGCAACAATGTCGAGTGAAAAAAGCAAGTCACAAAAGTTTATAGTAAGGATTATTCAGTTTTCAAAAAACTACGTTTATGATAATAGCCTCAGCCTATGGAGGATTACACTGCTAGACTTTTCTATTTTTT
>NW_017731601.1:2074565-2089955 GCF_001890085.2 Hipposideros armiger | reverse complement strand
ATATTTTAACTAGTGGCAAATTCCTGTTATTACATTAGTTACATAAAAAACAAATTATAGGTAGGAAATAATTGTGAGCTCACATATTTTTATTTTCTTCCAGAACACACACACACACACACACACACACACACACACACACATATTCATTAACATATCTATATTTTTGTATGGATATATTTATTAATATGGCTGTGTATTTTTATATAGATATTCTGCAATCTGCTGTCACCATAAAAAGTACGTGAGCCTTAGGAACTCAGATAATTATTGATTATGCATTTCAAGGGAATAGTAAAAAATGTGACTGAAGTTTTAAAACCCTCTGTGGTCCTTGCTGTAGACTGGCTGTGTCTGGAAAGTTGTTCAAACACTGAAAGAATTTCTTCTGGCATTGCATACCTGAAAGTAGTTGTTGACAGTGCAATTTGTTTGCCAATTGAATAAATATTGGGTTTTCGGAAAGTCATGACGTATTTTTTCTATGTTTTTTGTTGCAAAAATGCGTCATGACTTTTCTGACACCCAATAGGAAACTAGGTCAAGAATAAGATGATTAAAAAAATAAATGTCTTATAGCTAAGTATCTTTATGTATGGCTCAGCCTTAACTTTCTTTCCTGGCTTTGGATTTAAAATTAAAGTAGCAAGAGGAAATTGTATCTGGAATAATATGGTTCTCTCACTAGTCAGCTTTTCTGTTTTAGGCTACTTTTACTTCTCAACATTTAGAATAAAATAAAATTCTAGATTACTGTTTGAACCGGAATATTAGTTTTAGACTAAATATCTATTTCTATGCAGTCTGTTGGTATTTTTCTAGTTAAAATTGTTCTCCTAATAGTTATAATGTCAGAATAAGATATGTTTTAAATGAGATCGGCTTTTAAATGAAAATCAATAGTGCATTTTCCATAAAAACAACATAGCTTTAAGAACTATTTCAGACCTTATTTTGAAGTATAAACATTATTTTTATAGGTCCTGGGAAGTAATTTTGACTGTTTATTGCCCAATAGAATACTAAAAAGGTGTGGCAATTATATCTGGTAGTAGGTAGTCTATTACATATTCTCATTAAATGCATCCAGTCATTAAAGTGAAAAATTCACATCAGAAAATTTTGTACTATAAGAACTTTCATAAGTAAATGACATGATATATTTTTAATCTATCACAGGCTCTTCTTATGCACTTCCCTCAAGCAAGAAATACAGTTCTGATTTCTGAATTTTTGCTTATCTTTTTTTCCTCCACAATCCACTCTCCCTACACCATCTCCCTTACACATAATACTTGGATGCGCACACACACACAGATACACCACTTGTCTTTGAAACTATGCTTTTCTTTTATGCTGCCCCCTTTTACCTTCATAGTGTATGTTGATTTTTGTAGCTGCTTTTGTCTTGTGACTGACATTTAAACATAGACTACCGTGATATGAAGCAACATGATGGAGAGAACTTGGATTACAGCTAGCCTGCAAACCTTCCCTCTGCCTCTCACAACTTTCATTATAGTGAACTGGTCCTTAGCCATCCTGGGCCAGAATGGAGGATGCACGATCCATTGTGCAGATTGGAGGGTTTGCACACTAAAGCATCTGCTGGTATTCCATAGCTCAGCAATAATAGCATGTTAATATGTGTCATGAACTGTGGAGAACATGCGCATGTACCTTGTTTGCCTGCCACCATTCCATGGATGGTGGCAGAAAACACAGTACTGTGGAGTCAGTTTATTACAGCAATAAGCAGTAGCCAGAGGAAACCATTTCATAGATCCCTAAGCCCAAATGCCCACGGGCAATGTTAACCAGACCAGGTGTAATACCCACCTACTTAGTGGTTTGTGTTACTGGAGAAAAATCTTGAACTTAGGGAACCCAATCTTTTTAAAGAGATAATAAGACTCCCCAGCCTTATCCCCAGGTTATCGTACTGGACAGCAGCAAACAAATCCATTTGCCTTTAAAAGGGAGAAACTACCTCTATCTTCCAAGGCTGTTCATTCTACAAATGTCTTTGAAAAGGTAGTTTGACACATAGGTGCTTGATTGGTACTTGTATCTTACAGCTCTTAGTCTTGTACTCTCTTGTTTGAAAATCTCCAATTGTTTTCCAGGTCCCTTAAAAGAAAACCCAACTGCCCTATCTTAGCGTAGAAGACCCTAAATCCTAAATGATCAGGCCTTGGCAAATCTCCTGGCCTCAGTGTATGCCACCATGCTGGCCGCCATTCTACCTCTAACACCCACCGGTGGCCTTGGCGTTTGTCCTTCCCCCAGATCGTCACCTAGCTAGCACCTTGACATTCGAGACTCAGCTTGAATCAAATCAGTGAGTGAGGCCTTACTGATGACCCCCTCATGTATAAAGTAGCTCCCCGTGCATTCTGTCACATTCCTCTGTGTTTTGTTTTTCCATGGTACTATATTTATCAAACTTTTTATTGTTTATCCTCTGTCTTTGCCTCCGGCCCCACCCTATCACACAGAATGTAAACTTATTTTAGAGCTATATATATATATGAAAGTCATTAAATAGTACCATTTAGCACTCAGTCTCTCAGTAAGTATTTATTGGATGGATGGATGGATGGATGGATGAATATTCTCTCTACTCTGTGCTTTTTGTTACTCCTTTTTTCTGTTACATTTTTCCTCTCATCGTTTTGGTTAATAATACTAAACTTTGTTATTTGATTTCTAATGAAAAACTTGTAACTGTTACTAGGGTTAGAAAAATATTACAGTAAAGAAGGAATGAGTGCCTTCCAAATAATAACATAAGCCACCTACTTGTTAAAGTTTAGTTATACGCTTTTCTATTTAATGATAAACTAGCAATTAGGTAACCGATTTGTATGCTGTTTGTTGGCACTTACAAAATCCATGTTTACCTGCTAATCCTACACTAAGGCCACATAAGAAGCATTTCTTGATTTGTATAAAACTTAAAAAATTGGAACTTAACTGATCACATATCTGTTGAAATCTTCTTATGATTTACATGTGGTTATTTGTTTTGATGAGCAGAGGGCCTGCCTTTGAAATGCAAACTATTTCTTTAGTAATATTATGACACATCTCTCTATATGAGAAAAACTGTTAAACGATTGTAGTATAAAGGAGCCATTCCAAAATTTCAGGTCCTTTTTATTATTTGTTCAACTCTTTTACTTCTACTCAATAGTTAACTTAGCAGAGGACGTATGGGAGACTCTAATACATTCGCTAGATATTCTTCTGGAGCTATATATAGAAAATCAGTTTTGATTTGTATATTAAATGTTTTTTTTATTTTTCGTTTCTGTCTCCCTTCTTTCTGTTGATTCCACTAAGATGCAGGTGCTTTAAACGTAACAGTTGTGTTTATAGATATATGACACAAGATATATTTAACAAGGAAGGGTTCATGTGCTAATCTTTTCTGTGTTACTAATATAAGAAGCAACTATTACCTCAAAGATACTCACAGCTCTACATATTAATAATTGTATATTTTCTTTGTGGAATCACTGTGGTTAAAATTGATAATTTTTCAAAATCAATTTGTTATAGCAAGCAGTAAAGGAAAATGTCATAAAAAGAGAAGCGGAGGAAAAACAAAAACGTGCCAGAATAGCCAAAGAATTGGCAGAGAAAGAAAGACTTGAACGCCAACAAAAGAAAAAACGCTTATTAGAAATGAAGACTGGTGAGTACTCTCAAATTTGCCATTTATACTATGTCCATTTAAGATTTATGCTGGTTACTTTAATAGCAGTTTAATATACTTTAGTAAAAAAAGGAAGATGTGATTACTTATTTGTATAATTAATCTGTACAGCAATTCATTTTTCTTATGGGCTTTCTCCCCTTTTATTTACTAACTAGTAGTGTTTTCATTCTAACATTGGTCATAGGTGATTTGGGCTCTCTGGTATACTCCTGTAGTTCCAGTGTATTCGCATTTCATCGACTACACTTTCAACAACCAATCTGTAATAATTTATGTCAATAAGTAAACAACTGTAGGAAACTGTGGGAAACTCTACAGGCCAAGTAACCTGGTTTCTTCAACAAAATATACTAAGAGAGGAAAAAAATGATGGTGGGAAAACGTCATGATTAGAAGACATACCAACTGATTGCAATAAATAGAGCTGAAGTATATTCCAATTCAAAAAAATGTAGAAAAAAGCAGACTGAAAAATGTGAATCCTTTTTTTTTCTTCTTGTAGACATGATGATGGTGTTTTGATTATGTTTTAAAGTATCTTTTAGAGATTCATACTGAAATTTTATAGATGAAAAGATATGATGCCTGGGATTTCAGTCAAAATAATCTAGCGTGACTGGCAAGTAGGTGAGCGTGTAGGTGAGACAAGATTGGCTACAAGTAGAAATTGCTAAAGTTGGGTGGTGGGTGCTTGGAGGGAAGGGTGTGTTTACCATTCTATTTTCTCACTTTGGTGTATTTTGAAATTTTCTTTAATAAAATGCTCTTGGAAATAATTAAAAAGAAAAAAAAAGCAAAATTACAGTTTTAAAAAGAGATATATGTATATTTTCCAAAGCTAAAAAATACCACAACCTTAGAAGCAAAAGAATTAAGTAAATTGTAGTTATATTTCACCCCCTGCAAATTCTGGCTCTTCCATTTCCAAGCCACTAAGGATTACAGAAGGCCTTAATTAAAATCCATCAACTTCACTGCTAAATTACCATAGTTTACAGTTCAGGGCTGCAAATTCACCTAAGGTCTCCCCAGGGGTAGACAGAGATGCCTTCTTGCCTTCCTTACTTTCATTTTTACAGACATATTTTATCTTTAATAAAGCAAACTGAGTACCTTAATGGATCGCACATGTTTCTTCCAGGGGGAAAAATCATCGAAGCACAATTTCTTTTTATAAGAGTACACTTGAAATTCAGGAAGTGTTCTCAGAAATACCTTAAAACGTATAAACAAAAATGGAGATCAGGAAGGTTTAACATTGATTTTTAAAATATGCTTCTGAAAGTTATTTTAAAAGTATCTGTTACTGCCTAGTTTACCAAACTTTCTGGTATTTGAACATTATTGGTTAAAGAGTCATCTAGGGGAGTTACTTGATGGCAGATTGGCTGTGTTGTTTGTTGTATGTTTTTCCCAAGGGCCTATCACACAGCCTCTCAGCAAGTCCCTGTTCCATCAATCTAGAAATTAAAACCTGATAGGAAGCATAAATTTATTGAAACTTCAAACACAATGTAATCTTAATAATGGTTTTGTTTTGATTTATATTTCTCCTGATGGAAAGCTCCAGTTATAAAAATAAATTTATTTAGTTTTCCAATTTAAATGTAATACTTTTGTGTTATAGAAAACACCTAAAAAGTAGTAAATCTAAAGGCCATCACCCATAATCCTCCTATTCAGAGAATCACCGTTAATATTTTGGCACATTTTTCTTTCAGTTTTACAATTTTCTGCCTTTTAATAATAGCTGTATGATCCTAGCGAATATGCAGTTTAGCGCATTGCTTTATCTTGCTGAACTTTGTTTCATGTTATTCTTAACTTGTAATTCTTAATATCTATGTTATTGCATCCACTGGATATATCATATAAAGTTTAACTTGCACTATCGGTAATGAAGTCATAGAACAATAGTTATTTCCACCTATTTAATGTGATATTTTCATTTATGCATAAATAATTGAAAAATGTTTGTAATTATTAGGATATGGAATAAAAATATTTTTAAGACTTTTGATGCGTGTTGCAAATTGATTTCTAAAAGTATTATTCTAATTCAACAACTTTTAACATTAGTTGATGAATGTGCTTTGGTTGAGTATTCTCATTTTTTAAAGAGTTTTATTAATTTAATAGATTAGAAAGTTATGTTTTGTCATCTTAATTTGCATTTCTTTGAGTACTACTGAGGCTGAACATTTTTTCAAGTGTCTACATTCCATTTGTATTCCTTTCTTTGTGAATTTTGTTGTCTTGGTTTTATTTTTACTTATTTAGACAAGTTAGCTCTTTATACATCTGTATTTACTGTTTAAATATATTTTCTCAATTTGAGTTTTTATTTTTATATCTTGACATATAAAAGTGTTTTGTTTTTATGTTTTATTGTAATCTTTGCTTTTGCAATTTTTTCTATCTTTAAGTTTAGAAAAGTTATTCTGTCAACAATTTTACACTTCAATTTTTTTCTAGTTTCAGGTTTTTAGAGTAGTATTCTGCTTCATTTATTGCAATTCTTTCTTTTAGTTTGTTAGTTTTAGGTGTACAAAACAGCATAATGATTAGACATTTACACCCTCACAAAGTCCTAACCCCACCAAGTTTACTACCCATCTGACATAGCACATAGCTATTCCAATACTGTTGACTATATTCCCTAAGCTGTACTTTACATCCTGTGATTATATCAATATATATTTAATTATAGTTGGCATTCAGTATTGTTTTATATTAATTTTAGGTGTACCGCACAGTGGTTAGCCTTTTATATAATCTATGAAGTGATCCCCCTGATAAGTCCCGTGCCCATCTGATACCCTACATAATCTTTACAACATTATTGATTATATTCCCCATACTGTATTTGAGATCCTCATGACCATTTTGTGACTACCAATTTCTACTTCCTAATCCCTTCACCTTTTTGCCCCCATCCCCCAATCCCCCTCCCATCTAGCAACCATGTTTGTTCTCTGCATCTATGAGTCTATTTCTGTTTTGTTTGCTTGTTTATTCTGTTCATTAGATTCTACATATTAGTGAGACCATATTGTATTCATCTTTCTCAGTCTGACTTATTTCACTTAGCATACTATCCTCTAGGTTCAGCGATGCTTTCTTAATTGTTCATATATTTTACATGTAGATTTTAATATACTAGGGCCTGTTTCTGAATTTTACCAAAATCGTTCTAATAGTCCACCATCAATTATGGTTAGTAATCGATTTATGTTGCTTTCAAATAGGTGACTTTATGTTGAGGATGTTACTTTTCTATTGTTAATTATTAAAATTGATTTGAATATTTTTTTGTTTTTAAAATAAATTGAAGGAAATGTTTCTATTTTATCATTTATTAATCATAGAACTCATCTTATTTGACCTATTGGATTATTTTTTAAAACCTTTCTATACTGCCCCTCCTTAAATATGGTCTGTAAATTACAATAGATGAGTCTCAAATAAATGTAAGGCCCTCACTTGGTAGGAATTCCCAAAGCCCTTAATATGCTCTATATGTGCCATACATTTTGACATTTTCCAGGAACGTGTGCTTCAAAGGGTAGTCTGGGAAACATTGACTTATATAAATGATATTCAGCACATACTTCAAAATAATATGTCTTTAAAATATGTACTGTATGTTATGTGTGAATATTTTAATATATTTAATCAGAAATTTACTTGATACAAGATGAGACAACAATTGACACTGCAGAAAGCTATGATGCAGCCACTTTTGAAACTTTTTCTCTCTTTTAAAAACATTTGAACATTTTGGAAATGAACTTTCAATTTTTTTCTTGTTGACTATGGAATTTTAAAGAATCTAGGGATGTATCTCACATTTCAGTGTCAAACATGTAATTTTCTCACCAAATAAATGATGATTATTTTGAATAGTCTTTAGTTTTCCTTCAAACATAGCATGGTTGTTAATATAGAAGAACAAATATTCAGTCTTAATGTTAATGTAGCTGCTATAGCCAAGTAAGTCATATAAGTATCAGATATGTTATTACTTATTTGTTGATCCCTTATTTCATGTTTAAAAATAGTACAAATATGCAGTCACTTTTCCTTTCCATATTAGATGTAGAATATGCTTTATGTCAAATCATGACTTTTATTAACATTTGGGGGCTTTGTGAAGTAGAAGTTACAAAGCAGTATGTCTAATTAGCACTTAATTACTGAAAATATTCTTAGGCAAAGTATCAGTTTTTGACACTTTTAACAGATATCTAACACTGAATTTTATGCACTTCTGATGTTTGACAAATATCATCTTCAATAAAGACATTGTATTATTATGAAAAACACAAGAGCTATCTCCCATTATTATTTTATTAGTATAGAAGAGAAATGTAATACCTAAGGCACTTGGTTTCTTTTATTCATCAACAAATAGTTTTGTTCTATATGCTGGGATTTCAGTGCAAAATAAGGATGAAAGAAGGTCCCTGCTGCAGTGAAGTTTAAAATTCTAATGAAGGAATCAGATAATCATGTAAATAAAATAAGTATAGATTATAAAAAAAAAATTATATTAAGCAAAATTAGGATAATGAGATGGAGATGGCGACCAGCTGGGGTGGGGGTGTGGTGGTGACAACAGGTGATCTTAGAGAACGAAGGAGAATGTTAATGTATACCAAACTTATTGATTTAAAATATTGCTTATATAAAACTCCTTAGAAATCGGTAGGAGATCCAGTCTCATGTTTATATGCTATACTGTTTCTGCTAATATAGTGTATTTTTTCAGCATCTTATTATGCGGATAAGCTAAAACTTTATATTGATTTTCTTTGTAGATGGTATATCTTAATACAGAACTTAATACAGTTGACCTTTGAGCAATGTGGGGGTTATGGACCCCCACCTCCATGCAGTCAAAAATCTGCGTATAACTTTTGACTCTTGGAAAACTTAGTTGTCCCTCAGTGTCTGTAGGGGATTGGTTCCAGGACCCCTGCAGATACCAAATCCAGGATGCTCAAGTCACCCGTATAAAATGGTGTAGAACAATGCGCATAGTGGGCTCTCTGCTTCTGTGGACTCCCTGCCGTCATCAGAAATAACACAGGTATGCACTGAGGGAAAGCAAAAAATCCACATATAAGTGGACCCCCACAATTGAAGCCATTGTTGTCAAGGGTCAGTTGCACTGCTCTTATCTTCGTAGAAGTTGTCAACCTGGCTTTCCTATTCTTAAAAACAAAAAGAAAATGTAGAAGGGTGAATTATTGAAGTAACATTAGAATTTTATCACTTCTCTGGACCAGGAACTTTTTGTTTTATTTTCATATGTAGGACAAGCACCCCTGAGTGTTAGAGGCAGAGAAACATCTTCACATAATCCCGCTATAACCCCATATGTTTTTGTGACTTTAGTATTTTTACCATGCAAATAAGAACTGCATTTTTTCCCAGATATTCAAATTTTTCTATCACCACCTGAAGTAGTAAACTTAAGTCCTTGCTTGTTCTTACCGCCATTAATCATCACTTGCCCTTGGCAAGAAACCGGGCACCTACTTTTAAGTCTACTATTTACTATCACTATTATCTCAGGATGTGATTTTTGTTAATAGTGAAAATAAAGAAAATAGTTGGCTAAATGTCCCTCAGAAGGAAAACAAAACATTAAAAATCCTTTGGAGCAGCAAAACTAAACAAACACATTATCTCATATTAACATGTTATAGCATTATATATAAAAGGACATTTTTCTCAGTTTTGTTTTTTTAAAAATGATGAGCCTGGAGGTCGTTAAAATAGTTGCACATACAGTTTTGGCCGTTTATGTTGAAATTGATATTACATTAAACAAAGAAGCAAGCTAACTACATTTTCATGATGTCTGTGTTTAATCGGTATGTGAATTTTGAATACATTTTCTGAGGTTGATGTTTAAATTTGAATTATTTTAATTAAGAAGATACCCTGAGTATTAAATATCTGATGTAGAAACTAGTAAGTATGGACACTAGTATTTATTTATCTAAAGTGCTTAGCTATCTTTATGTGTAATCATTTCTAGTAAGACAAATAGTAATAGCGATTTTATGTGATTATGTACAAGTTTTTCAAAACTGTGTTTCTGTTTCTTAATCATGGAAACGAATAGGGCATTTGATAATAGAATTCAAATATTATGCTTTAAGATTTCCTGAGTATGTAAGTTGATTCACATAATTTTTAAAGAGCACATCAGAATGGCCTTGAAATGGACCCAGTGTTGTATAATTATGTTTTGTGGGGGAAGTGAATAAGAGCTTATTTAATGGAGCAATAAAAACTATATGAGCAGCTCCTATATTTTAGTCTTTAGGTTACAGTTTGTTTATTATTTATTAGATTTAAATGTCTCATTTGGTGCAACTTCAGTCTATTAAATAAAGAGATAATTAGCTTTTAGAAATCTGTTGTTTACCCACATGGCCAAAACTGCTCCTTTGTTTTCTATTCTGCAGTTGAGAATAACTAAGCAATTAGGCCTCCATTTTAGAGGAAATGCATATTACATAAATACTACTTGGGAATGTCTGCCAGTTTCAACAGATATGCAATTAATGTGTGTACTTGCTTTCATAGAGGCTTTGACAATTATCCTGTCCTCTATAGATAACATAAAACTTAGATTATTTTCCATAATTGCATATATTCTAGTTTTATGCAGTGGTGCTTTCAGTTTTCCAGCATTATTGGCAATTGATGCATGTAAATAGTCCATTGGTTTTAATCATTCCTCTATTTAGAACAATGTAACAAAATTAATTGCATTGGCTTTGATGCATTTCTTATCTTTCACTCCCCATCCCCCCACCACCATTTTTGGAATAGTAATATTATTACTAATAGTAATAGCAACAACACTCATACTACTAGTTCTGATACTATTAGTTCTACCACCACTCATTGATCACTTAGTATTTGTTAGGCTCCGTATGTGTTCTTTATTGCATGTAATGCTTACCACAAACTTAGACTCTTTTTTTTCGAAGAGTTGTTTAATTTCTTTGTACATGTTCACAGACTTAGTAGTCAGTGAAGCCAGCACTCAGGTTTTCTGACCAGAGGTTGTATTTTTAACTATTGTGCTATTCCTTTATTCCTGATGACTTAAACATAGAGAAGGGAAAGGAGACAGATTATAGTAGTTGGTAACTGGCACTAGACTATACCTATGTATGAAGGTTGAGAATCATCTTCTCTGGAAACCTCTGAGAGGGACAAGTGTCTCTATGGTACCATAGTCAGTGGTTTTAAACTAGCTTCTTCCTGTGTGTTGGCAGATTGGGGGAGGATTGCCAAATTGGGGATGCTCCCCTACTCTGGTTCACGTTCCACTTTGATTATTTGGTTAATCCAAAGATTTCTTTATCCTAGTGCCCAGAACTTTATCGCAGTGCCCTTCCCCTCTTAAAGGAGGAGGTTTTCAAAGGTCTCAATAGTTCTGGCCCCAAGAGAGCTCAGCAGTTCCGAAGAGGGTGGAAGGGTCTTGAGTGTTTACATTGTTCGACCCAAGTTACAAATTAAGGAACCAGGGAATTTGCAGTGTAGTAGTTTTAAGAGGGGACAAAAACACCTTAGTGTGCTGTACTCGAGAACAAGTGCCCTCAGACACCCCCCACCTGCTCTACCGTCTAACATACTATTTTTTTTTTGATGGTAGTAAAAGACTGTCTCCAAGAATAGTTCAAGGGGTATCTGATGAGAGATTTTCCCAATAGTCTCACTAATAGTTATACAGGTTTGTACTTGTGCTCAGGAATCTCTTTCCACTGGAATAACGCCGTTTCCATTGTGAAAACTCATCCAGAGGCTAGGCTGTGTGTGACCTAATACGTGTTTTCTCTGTGTGGCTGAGTAAGGCTCACACATCATCCTAGTGTCCTTGCAGAAAGCCCCAGAAAAGGAAAATTAGGACAGGAGGCTGTCAGGCTTCTCCAGCACAACAGATCTTGAAATCGTGATTCTGTTTTCTTTTTTTCATTTTGTTGAGTTATGTGTGTCGCTCTTTGTTAAACATCTTTATGGTACATCCTCGTACTTACTGCTTTACTGTTCATCCCTTGTTTAAAAGCCGTTTTAATGGTTTTTCATTGTCCCTCTTATGGGTATTATATATTATATGCTATATATTATATACTAACTATATGACAAGTAGAAAATAGACTTCAACTTTTGTTTAAATTTGTTGTGGAATGAAAGATTAAATACTAATTATCATAAACTTTATCTGGGGCAAAATAATTTAGATGTTTATCGTGTAGCATGGATTACTTCTAAGAATTTTAGCAAAGAAATCTTTATATTGACATCATTTATTTGTAACATTTCTGTTACCAAGCACAAATTCACCCTGTTTACATTCTAGGGTGGAAATGATACCATTCAATTCTTTTGATGTTATTACAAGGCGGAGAATGCTATAGCTTTGATAACATCAGCTACATTTATTGTATTATAATTGAGAACTCAATCACAGTGGCATCTTCTTTGTGTCTAACATTGAATACTCCTCAGGAAATGGTCCCCCTAATGGGTAGCTATTTACATAGTGTACATTTTCCAAACCTGTGGATGTTGTCACCATGATTGTGCCCATGCCAGATTGCCAATTCTGAGTGGAATTACTTGATTTGATAGGAAGTTATTCTTTATAATTTTAGAGATAGACAATGAGCATTCTCTTGTTTTCAGGCATAACAATAAATCCAGCTTTTAAGAAACTAATCCCATTTCTATTATCTAATACAAACTCTTTAAATATTATATAAATCTCTGTTTTTAGCATTTATCCTAAAAAACTGAAGCCTCCTGTTGTTTTACAGCCATATAAATATACACTTTTGAACCTCTTTGGTTCCCTTATAGAGTTCAGTCCAAAACTTTCAAAAAAAGAAAAAAAAATATGTTACAGTTGAAGAAGAGGTGAAATTTAAACCATCTCTAAAGCCTAAACTTATTGGAACCAGTCAGAAAACTGTAACAACCAAGCAGACAAAATTGCAACAAAAACAGGATTGCTTCTTGCCCTAGGGCCGCAAAATCCACTATATGTCTAAACCCCTTTTGCACTTCAAAATGCAAAATGCCCTGAAAACCTAAAATGTTTTAGTAACTTTAGTCTCCACACACATTTGATGCCAATCCTGACCTGAACTGATAGGAGGTCCCATCAAAGTGGATATTCAGCTGTGGAAATAATGAGGTTAATTAGATGAGGCTGTCCCAGGTTGCTCTGGGTGTGTTATGTTATGATTTTACAGCATATGTACCTTTTTGAATTTACTAGAGTCTGAAAAACTCTGATTCTGAAATATATGGCTGCAGGGGTTATGGATAAGTCTATGAACCTGCACTTCTCAGGGACTGCTCTGTCTCTGTTGAACTGGTTACACCATCCATTCTCCACTTCAGGCTCATTCATTCCTATTTCTCTGCATTTATTTCTGGTGTTCTCTTTGCCATAAATACCTTTCCTCTAATTCTTAACTGACTGAATTTAACAAAATATGATTCAGTTCAATTTTTGCATTTTTCAAGATGTCTTCTGAATTTTTTATCCTTGATAATAGACAATCCAATTTTTTATAAGCCGGTATTTTCTTACCATATAACATATGTATGGAATATTTCATTGGAAGTCATTTCATTGGCTTTAGTCTTACACTTCTAAATTATTGTATGTTTTTTCAAGAGCACGGCCTTATGCCTTCTTTATCTCGCAGGATCTAGTGGACTATGCACGTAGCAATACCACAGAAGACACTCAAGATTTGTCAATTGATAAAAATGTATCTGGTTAAAAGACATCTCTTCCATTTTGTGTTTAGTTTAGTGTACTGATATTTATGTGGAAAGCAAAGATATAGATCACACTATAGCCCTCAAGCCAAATTAACCCGCACCTGTTTTTGTAAATAAAGTTTTATTGGAAAATAGCAACACTTCTTCCTTTACATACGTTGTCTGTGGCTACCTTGGTGCTACAAGTGCAAAGCTGAGTAATTGGGACACTGGCATTATACCCCCACAAAGCCTAAAATATTCTCTATATGGTCCTTTACAGAATTTCTCAACCCCTGATGTAGATCAATAGTCTATAGAGACTATTCTTTGATTTTTATAACACAGAATTTTTTTTAAAAATGTTACTTTTTTTGTTGTTGTTCTGTAGCTAATGCACGCATTTGCAAAATGGCTGATCTTTGTTGGACAATGAGGACCTAGTAGTTAATGAGTAAAAATATTGATAAAAGTAATGGTAATTGTTAGGGAAAATGTAATCTTTCAGCACATTTCTAACAGCGGAGAATTATCTGATTCTTAGATTCTATTAATCGGAAAGGGAAAGTTGTGCAGTTGAACTTTGGAAATGCTGGCGAGCGCCTGGGCTGCCGATTGTTCCAGTCACCAATCAGTGACCAGCCATTGTGCACGTATCCTTTTATCCCAGCTTATAGTTCCCAGCATTTCTGTACTATTGTTTGTATATCTTTTGAGATGAAAATATCAGTGTGTCAAAAGGTCATGGGGGAGCCAGGTTTTACTTTTTCTATTAATAGGCTATCTCTTTTCTCTTCCTATTTTTTGGTCATTTTGACATTAAACCCTTAAAGTTGAAGCAAATCCATTCAGTGGTGCTGAACTTGGTCATGAAGGTTGCTCAAAGTCTAAAGTGATTATCTTGCCGAGTGAAAAAGCGTTTGACTTTTGATGATGAATAAATACACCCAAGGGCAGGTTGGGAAAATTAAGCAGAGAAATTGAGTATTTATGTGTTACTTGAAAACGGCATAAATAGGCATTCGTGTTCAGATGAAATTAGACATTATTGTGTAATAAGATTTTAAAATATTGTTTCCTGGATGGTTTCCTTCCACAGTAGCTAATGTTCTTCAAGAACATTAGAAGCAGAATAATATTAACAGAGTTACATCAAGGGCAGCCTTCACACAGGCTCGGATGCCCCGAGGCAGGAAGAATTTGGCAGACTAGTGTAATAACAGGAAACAGATGACTGTTTTTGGAATGAGACCTTTACCTGGCTAGCGTGAACTGTCACAATAAAACTTCCACTGATAATTATCATTAATGGGTAGAAATGACAGTAATTTTAGTTCAATATAATCCTTTCAGTGTTTATATTTTAACCCATAGTGTTATTCAGGCAAGAACTCTCGCAAAGTAGAAACATTTTTATCAAATGAGTGTTGAATCAGAGGCTCCATCGCTGACTCTGAAGAGTGTTGGATAAAGGCTCACTGCATTAGGAAGCTGGATAGTTCCCTTCCAAAGTCATTCCACCTCTGATTCTCTGACTTGCCATTAATTCTAAAGATTTTAAATGTTGTGACAATTCCTCTTTCTAACCTAACTGCAAAGTAGCCTTCAAATGTCATGAAGTCAAGGAAACGGTTTGCTTAGTGAACAAAAGGAACTATCTTAATTCAAAAACCAAGAAAGGCAGTCTTTCTCTTGTGCTTCAGATGTCTTTTAGAAGCATTGATTCTATTGGTGTTGAACTGCAATTATGATCTTGTTTCCAGTGGATACTCCTGATGCTAATTAGATTGTATTTTCTGTTGGATTCGCATGTGAATAAAAAGTATTTTTTTAATACTTGTTAAAGAACAAGGATTTTTTTC
>NW_017731601.1:2072263-2073555 GCF_001890085.2 Hipposideros armiger | reverse complement strand
CATGAAACATTTACTATAGATATTTTAAACTATTTTTTAATGAATGTTCTGATTTGGCTATAAAAATTGCTTTATTCATGAAAATCAAACATACCATTATGTCTCAAGAATCTTTACAAAAATAAAGTTATTTTATACAAAACTAGCCATGTTTGAAAAGTAAACTTTTTTTTTTGAGCTGTTTTTTCTAATAGAGCATTTTGCCATAGCAGGTGTTCAATGAGCACTTTTAAAATATTTACGAAATTCATGTCTGTGGGACAAAAATTTCTCTGTTTGTACATACTCTATTTGAGTAGATTCACTTACAGGTAAATTGGCCCAATCCTAGGACAAGATATGATATCTGTCAAGTTTGTTTTATGTGCTCTTACGGTATTGGTAACAAATAGGTATTTCACAGTCATGACAACAGACGCAGGTGTACAAAGATGTAACTATTTCTATAAATGCAATTTAATTTCTGACTCTGAGCCACCAACCTGACTAATGGTAAACAAGTTAGCCAGTTTCCTCCTTCCTCTCTTCCTCTGTGCCTTAGCTTAGTAATTCCAATGTAGAATTCAGTTATTCGTGTTTAAAACCCTCCTCCATGCTCTCTCCTTATTTTCCTTCTCCCTAAAATGAACCCCACGTTTAAAAGCCGGGTTGGGGGACACTCCTAAGGGTGTGTCTGGGCCCGAAAGAGCCGCCATACTCAGACACAACTCCTTCTGCCCGCTTCTGTAAAGGGAATGTCTGCTTTGCTCTTGAATGGTAACCTGGGAGAGCTGTTGGATTTCTCTTAGATACCACCTCTGCTACCTGACAGTGGTGCTTCTCAGAAATGTACCCACGTTCCTCAGGTGAACTTGCACTTTGTCTCTGCTAAGTCCCTTTTCTCCCCAGCCAGTGCCCATAGGAAGTTGCTGAATTCCTTCCACAGCACTCAGCTGCTGTGTGGCCTCTGCAGCCGTCTCCTAACTAGGCTTGTTCCCTGGCTGCTTCTCAGGAGCACGTGACCCATCTGCCACTCTCCCCATTCTGTGTGTTGGACACAAGATGCTTCCGCTCTTGGATTCCACTCCCTGTGACTCCATGGGGAATTCTGTCCTTTAAGCCCCACCTTCTCCTGGAAGGAGAGGCGGTGTGCAGGACTCCCACTACACTGCATGGAGTCTGCTACCTTCCCACACTCCCTCCCACCAGGTGGGGGCATCTTCTCCACCTGCAATCCAAGAATGTAGTGTGCATTCTCCCCTGTGTGGTGAGCTCCTATATTGTGAATGGTCCTTTTTTGCTTCCACATTAGC
>NW_017731601.1:2065346-2068938 GCF_001890085.2 Hipposideros armiger | reverse complement strand
GCATCTTTAATGTGTGACATAGTGCAGCTCCTTAGCCTTGTAATAAAAAGTAGAGTGGCCTCCAGTGATCAACAAGGTTCTCAGATCAATTTAACCTGGATAAAACCTTTATCCATAACAACTGTCATTAGAAATGACTAGCATTTCACTAATTAGCTCACCATTTACAACCCATAAGCTTCTCACAGATGGTAAATGTTTATAAACACCCACAGATGTGCGCACAGCTGACTCCCAGTTATCCGCAGAAAAAGGGGACAGAGATCATTTAGATTCACTCACAATATGAACCCCTCATTTTAGCTGGTTTCAATCTCTTTTCTCGTTGGACTTTTTACCACAGCTGTTAATGAAGTAGCAAATTAGTCTAATTTTGACTTCTCCTCTTATCGATGCACATACCCCCTGGCGAAAGCATAATATATTACAAATGTGATCACAAGATGGCTGGCGAGAGGGTAAAAATGGGAGGAGACACCACCTAAGATAAATATATTAAGCAATAGAGAATTGCTCATATTCATTTGTAGTTGTGCGTCTAATAACACGTTTCAAGTTGTGAAACCACAGTAAGTCACCCACTTCCACAAAGTTATACCTAAACTCCCTGGAACAGTTGAGAATACCTCCTTAAATCTGAGAGAAAAGAAAGGACACCAGTTCCCGTGGCAGCCCAGTGCCGTGTTAACAATCACTTCTTTTCAAATAAGTCTTTCTATAATTTAGTGTCAATTTTTCATTGTAATGTCAGCCTGTCTACTGTCTCATACTGAATGAGATGAAAGGATGTAAATATAATTACCCAAGTGTCATGAAGTTACTTCTTTGCCTTATTTCCGTTGGCCTAAGGAGATTTGGGTCTTGCTCTTCTAGTGTAGGCTCTTACTCTAAAACTTGCATTCATTCTCCTTTGTGCACTGTGCTGTATTTCACTCGTTCAGCCACATTTAAAGGTAATATTTGAAAGAGTGCACCCAGAGCCAAGAGCCATGTGGAGATAACAGGTCCGCAGACCATGTATATAATAGAATGAACTTTGAAGGGCATCATTTTGGTTCTCTGTAACCTGCAGGGAACATTGACCTGCTATGTCTTCAGGCTGAGGCCTTTGTAAGTTAATACAAGTTGTTTTCCAGCATGTCCTTACTCGAGGAATATTTCTTTATTTCAGTTTATTGGAGAGGAAAAATTAATCATTCTGTTACAAATATATCTGGCATGTTACAAATATTCCAAGGTCTTTAAAGAATAAATTTTATAATGGATTAGATGGAAGCCCAAATTACTGTCAAGAACTTGAATGGTAGAAGACTGTGGCACTGAAAAAAATCGTTCACCACTGGAGCTATCCAATACATCTGTAACATTTCAAATAAATAATACATTTGTTTTTATTATATTTCCCCAGTAAGAAAAGTGGCTGGGAACTCAGTGCTTTGAGATACAGAGATCCTTCTATGTATACTTGCCTTCAACAGCTGGCTTCTGGCTTGAATAGGTGGTGCTATACTCACTGAGATAAGGAATACAGGAGGAGGTAGAAGTTTGGAGAAAATGGTGGTGAATTCAATTTTGTAAATGTTACATTTGAGTTATCTGTAGGGGAGTTACCATCTCCAGTGAATGTTTGGGCTAAGGTGACCAACTCTGCCGCAGTTGCCTGAGACTTTCCCAGTTTTAGCACTGAAAGCCCTGTGTTCCCGGGAAACCACTTAGCCTTCGGCATATGGAGATTGTTGGTCAGTGTCATCAGGGCTCAGGGGTAGAGCTGGTGCTAGTGATAAAAAACACTTGGAGTTCTCAGTATACAGAGTTCTGGAATTAATGAACCACTGATAGAGAATGTGAGGAATGGTTTAGAGCTTCACCGTGGAGGTAGTGGGGGAACCAAGAAGTTCTTGTATCATGAAGTCCAGGGAAGAGACCATTTCAAAGGAAAAAGGGTAGAATATTGTCAAATGCTTCCAAGAGATCATATACTAAACATACTGACAATTGTCCCATTGACTTCAGCTCAAAGGAGAGGGTAGAGGGTTGACAGACGAGTATGGGAAGTGAGACAGATGAGAGAAAGGGTATTGACTATAGGCAACTTGGGGGACAGAAGGGGGCGAAGGTTAAGCGAGGACAAAGTAGATGTTTGAATTCATTTACCGTATTTTGCCGTGTATAATGCACACTTTTTTGATCCAAATTTGTGAGGGAAAAATAAGGATGTGTGTTATACATGGGTAGTACTAATTTCGTATCTATATAAATGTTTTTAATTCTTTTATTTATGCTTATGAGCTAAAAGTGTAACTTTAGAAATCAATAATGATATCCATGTGCAAAAGACCACCTTGAATATGATAATTCGTTTTTTTTTAACTACGAACTTGCAATGATGAAGAGTTCTTGGCCTTCTATGATGCGTAAATATCATAAATTTGTTACCGGTACATAAAATTTCTTGTACCTTGTATCTGTTCTTGTATTTTGTAATTAGTTGTTACATAAGGTTTCTTGTACCATAATATGTTAAAAAAATAAATGCTAAAATCGCTTTATAATGCACAAAAACAAGCACCTAAATATAAACAAATAAAAGTTTGAATTAAAAGATTTTTTTTGTTTGGGCCAAAAACATGGTGCACATTATAATGTAGACTGGAAGAATGAGAAAANCCAATGCTGTTCCCCTCCCCCAACCCCAAGAAAATCTTAAAAACAAATAGCATCGCAGGCCTGGAGTGGTCTCTGGGTAGAGCTGCAGGAAGAGACGAGGCTAGATGGGTAGTCAGCAAAGGGCTATGCTTCGGGTTTTGTCTCATGCTTCGGCACACCCACGGGCATTCAGCACAGCAGTCACTGGGCCTTCTTTGAGAGAGACTGGTTTGATGGCAAAAATGGAGATGGGTTAGAAGGTGCATGGGGAGTAAAAAGAGTGAGACCAGTTAGGAGACTGTTGCAACCTTACAGGATATAAACGCCAAAGACCGAAACTAGGATGAACTGATAGGAAGACGGGGTAGATGTGAATGGCAGTTGTGAGGTGGTCCCGTAGCCGGCTGAGCATGGGGAGCATGGGAGAGACTTGCGGGTGGGCGGATGATACCTGTGTTAGCTTTAGCACGTGGTGATTTTGCTTCTCCAGTTTACAGTCTTTTCATATGGGGGATAACAGTACCTGAAAGGGTCTGCAATAGTTGTGAAACACAACTACTGCACATAAACATTAGATTTTTTTTTTCTTACAGGAAAAAAACTGTTTTGTTAACAAAGACATTTTAGGCATTCTTTTATAACTTGACTAACCAAGAATGTCTGAAACCAAATCATATTAGCTCACAGGGTTAAACTGGGGTTGGCCCTTTCCTGGAGAGTCCGAGGCTTGGGATATGGGAGAGGTAAGACAGAGAACATGTCCCATTGTCCCCTTGAAGACAAGCAGGTCAGCCCCACTCCTACTAGAGCTGAAATCAGCCCAGTATTTAGTTCCAAGGCTCTGGAATTCTCAGTATTATTGAAATTTGCTTTCATGTTTGTTTACCTGGCACATATGATGTTGTTTTAGTCAGTATTTTGTTATTTTTCTAAAGCCTCAATCATG
>NW_017731601.1:1998309-2061209 GCF_001890085.2 Hipposideros armiger | reverse complement strand
CTCTGTAGAGCAAGGTCCTGAGGGCAGTAGGACTGGGTGCAGAGGGTAAGACACCAGCACAGGTGGAGGAGATTGTCTTGGAAAGCAGCAGTGCTCTGCTGTAGTGATGGGTGGGAAGGAAGAAAGGCTGGTTTTAGATTTGATGGGAGGAAGTTAAGGGCATTTTCATTAAGTGATCTCTATTTTCTAGCTGAAATAAGAAAGACCTCTGCTGAGGAAGGGTGGTGGTTGCTTGAGAGGCCTGAGGGAAATGCGAAAGTACTGAAACAGCCCCCATCTGGGCCGGGGTGGGAGCCAGAACCCGCTGGTGAGACCCAGGAGAACTGGATAGTATTGGAACCCAGTCGGTGTTGGCAGTGATGATTATGTACTGGCCCTGATCCTGCACTGTTATTTTTCACCATGATTCCTTAGCAGCTGGCGTATAGTGCCAACAAGATGGAATTTGGGATTCATTTAAGGTTCACCTGGACTCGGAGAAAGATCACCAATGAAAGAGGGAAGTAAGATACTAGCTAGTGAGCCATGGTCAGCGCGGTGAACCACAGAGTGTAAGCTAAATGGGCAAGAAAATGGGGCCAAGACATTGGAGATTTCCATGGACAGGTGACAGGACTGGGAGCAGGAGGGAGGGGAGGGGAGGGACGGAGGGGGAGAGGGAAAGGAAAGGGAAGAACAAGAATGACCGGAGTCAGAGAATGGCTTGCATGAATCTAAGTTATTAGAAGTAAAAGGGTGGTGGCAAGTTCAGATTATGGGCATGAGAGTGATCGAAAGCAGAGAAAGCATTGGTCTCTGCAGATGAGCGGGCCAGAGAACTCGGGACTTGTTGTTGGATTAGTTTTCACATGGAATCGAATTCACCCAGGACTTGGCTTGAAGAGGAAGACGGAATCAGATGGCAGTCTGTTTTGAATGAGAGGGGAGATTAGTACATGATTAGATGACATTGACCTAGAGGAATGACAGTGGTATAACAGCACGAATGACATGTGTCTCAAAGGAGAGTGCGATTTACAGGAGGGGGAGGAAGCGGTAGCCTGATGTAGCAGGAAAGATCAGGGAGAAAGCAGACACTCCCCGCTCCTTCACCGACACCCCACAGACTTCAGGCACATCATGTATGAGAGCCAGAGAAGCATCTCCTTGCAGGGGTCAGTGAACATCATCTCCCCAGTTTCCAGGTAGAGCCCATTTCCAATTAAGATAAAAAGGTGACAGAGGGCCGGCTGAGTGGCTCAGCTGGTTAAGAGCTCGCTCAAGAGTTTGAGCTCTGAGCAACAGCGGTTCGAGTCCAGCCCGAGCTGAGCTGCTGCTGAGCTGCCAACACGTGACAGGATGACTCAGCTTAAAAAACAAAAGGTGACGGGAATGTTCACTGAAGACAGTGAGATAGTAGAGAAGTTGTTTTGCTGCTAAACCCTGGAGGAAACAAAGATCAGGAAGGACTTACCTCTTGGGCAGTGGTATCCAAGAATGATGATAGTGTTTGGCTAGTCCCAAAGTTTTAACCCAAGCAGACATACCTCAGAGATACTGCAGGTTCAGTTCCAGACCACCGCAATAAAGTTAGTGTCACAATAAAGCAAGTCACACGAATTTTTAGTTTCCCAGTGTTATTAAAGTTATGCTTACACTATACTCTCATCTATCAAGTGTGCAATAGCATTATGTCTATTAGAAAAAACCAGCGTACCTATCTTATTTAAAAAATACTTTATTGCTAAAAAATGATAACCATCCAAGCCTTCAGTGAGTCATACTCTTTTTGGTAGTGGAGGGTCTTGCCTGGGTGTTGATGAAAATATGACATCTGTGAATAAAACAATGCATAATAAAACGTGGTATGCTGTTGGTTGTAGGGAGGGACCAGGAAGCCATTGCTGACTGGACTGATTTTAGTATTTCCAGATACTCCTGGTCCTAGGAGAGGGATGTTTCTGGCCTTTTTCTGTGAGGAAGCAGTCAGCTGTGACCTGCAGGTCATTGATTACCGTGTTCTGGAGAAAGGAATCTGGTTTCCGGTAAATTTGGGGAAACCTAATATTTGCTTGTTGGTTGAGTTCTCAGCTGTGAAAGCCATTGCCTTTTTGGGCCTTGCAGCATTTCCTAAAATACCTTTACGTACAAGACAGCAAAGCTAAAGATCTGAGTACTTCTCAGTTATCATACACCACCTCTGTATCAAAGCCTGCAGATAGAATCAGAAATACTGGTTCAAAGCTCTTGCCACCTGCCCTTTGTAGAGCTGTGGCCACATCCCTTTATCTCCTTGAACTCCAGATCCCTAACTTTAAGATGGATCTGATAATGGCTACTGTGCAGAATTAAAGTGAGAATTAGATTAGAAAATTTAGGTTAAATGCTCCACAACAGACCCTAGCAAACAGGCATTCAATCAAAGTGATGGTTTGTTTCTTCATTCATATTTAGATTTTTGTTCTTTTTCTCATGCATTCCTTCTTTTCTAAATAAAATTGTTCTCAAACATCTGATATATCAGTTTTTATTTGGGAACTTCTGTATTTTTTTTTCCAGCTTTCTGTAGTCTAGAGGAAAATCTTACACTGTTCTCTTGAGAGAGCTTAGCACATTTTTGCCTCCAGTTTCTTTGCAATTGTTAATGAGTTCATTGAAAGTTCAGTTGTCTCCCATTTTCATTTCTTTTCTGTTATTTGCTTTCCGGAAGCATATGTCAATTCCTTTTCTTCTCCACTTTCCACTCATTCAGATTTGCCTTATTATCTTTGCTGACTTCCTTTCTTTCAAAAATATGTTGCTGTTACTCTAATTAAGATTTTCAAATGTCTTCAGTTTGTAAATATATCAATGCCACAGTTTTTTGTATCTGATGGGGGAAAGGACCGGGAGGGAATGCTGTATTTGTGCAGAATAAGCCTGTACTTCCCCTCTGAAATGAACTGAAAGAATGATGAATACTTAATACTTTGCACCACAAATTCATATTAGAAATGAACCTAGAATTTGAATCTAGTAAAATTGCTTTGGTAATTTTTTGCTGCAAGGTTGACAGCAGTGCTTAACTGAGAATCTGCTTGGTACCTAAAATGCTATTACACAGATTCCCACTGTTTACGGTGCTAAGTATAGGGTGCCCTGTGCTTCAAAGTATAAATAAAAATGACTTGAGAATTGTAAGTGCAAATACAGGTATGAGAGAATAACTCCTGAAACTGTCTCCCGGCAGCCATGTTGTTGCTCTTGCAATATTTGTGCTCCCCATGCTTCAAAACGGCCAATATTCATTCCATAGATCAGAGTTTGGAGTAAGGAAAGGCTTATTAATCAAGAAGGCACCAACCGAGAAGATGGGAGCTGTCAATAGCTCCTTAAATCCATCTTAAGAGTGCCTCAAGTTCAAGCATCTTTTATGTCCAGGGAAGGAGGGGGGCGGGGCAGGAGTGGTATCCAAGGAAGAGCAGAAAAGCTCCCCATCTGTCCCCCAGGGGGTTCCCTTAAATCTTTGATAAATAGTCATTGTTCTGTACACACCTCCCCACCTCTTCAGGAAACGTTCCTTCTGACAAGGGGCTGTTTTTGCAAAATGCTCAAGCCTGAAGCAGAATTCCTCTGGTCAGTGAGCACATATATGTAGCAGGAGCTATTAGCCTGAGTCAGAGAGAGACAGAGAGGGTTCAGCTCCAAAGGGAGCAGTTCACTCTGTTACGATATTTGAATGAACCTATTGCCTCTGTATTAAGCAATTTCATAGCAATCTGCTGTCTTTTTTGGAACATTCATCATACAGATAATCATAAGTATGTGTCGCAGTCGCCCTTAGACTGTAAGTCCCGTGAAGACGAGGGCAGGGGCTGGTTTCAGTGCCTGATACGTATTCCTGGTACATATTTGTAGGAAAGAATTGAACTACAGACTTTATAGTTTTATATTTCCAACTACTTGGACAAAACCGTTTGGCTATTCTGCCAGCACCTCAAAATCAGTTCATCTAAAACCTAACATGTTCCACATAAAACTCGATTTCCATGTTCTTATTTGGGGTTAATGGTACCATCAGTTTTCTAGTTACCCAAGCTTGACACCTTCACACTATGCCAGCTTTAATCACAGTGAAGTACAATTTTGATTATTTCACACCTTTCAAATACGTTCCGTGGCGGTTCTTCAGCCTTGAATCCAAGCTCCCTCAGCCTCACTTCCTGACCTTATTCTCCCCTTCCTCCAGCGTGCACCATATGCTGCTGTCAGAGCGTGACTGGGGTCCCTCTGCGGCCCTTTCAGTGATCCCGGCACCGCGCACCGAGAGGGGCTCCTCACGGCCTCACGGCCATTTACTCCACCTCCTCTGGAGGGAAAATGCCTGAAGTCAGTACTGTTCCCCAGCTTACACCCCCTCCGCACCCTGAGCCTTTTTGATTCCTGGGATTGAATGAAGCATTTTCATTTTCTCTATCTGAAATCATACTCTTTGTTCACACACTTTGAGGAACAAAGCCATCGAACTGTCTTTTTCGAAATTCTTCACTCGCGTAAGAAAATACTTTTAACAAGTTAAAAACATATTCTAAGATATTTCCAACAAGAAGTAAGTGATGGCTGACCTTCAGGCTTATTGCTCAGAGTGAAGTGAAGGTCCTGTGAGTGACAAGTGAGGCTTCTACCCAGAAGCGGTGGCATCAGGGCCTGTCATTAACCTTTTCCTCTCTGAATTCCTCTGATGAAAGGGTCCTAGGGGCTCAGTGTGCGGCAGAGTCACATCTTGTTAAATGTCAGGATCATTTTACATCTACATCCACATTTAAATAGATACATTATTTTTTTTTCCTGACATTCTGTGCTTTTGCAACTGAAGACATCTGTTCAGGGCTCTAGACCCTCCATAACATACAAGCACAACTTTGACAAGGTTTTTTTTGCCAGGGTGTAACACTAGTTTTTAAATTTTGTTTTCTTTAGTAATCCTTAGACGAGGTCACTGTGAACGTGCTCATCAGAGTTGGGCACTTGAATACTTACATGGGAGACATTTTAACAACATTTAACTCAGGCAGCATCATTGAGTGATGCCTTTCTTCATTTCAGCATGGGGTAGTGGAATAATTGCTATCTAAGCAGGAAGTCAGAAAGCATACCCTCTGTTCTCTAGCTAAGAGCTGTGCATGGTCATTGAAAGGTCTAGATCCAGTGCCCTCATTGATAAAATAAGTGATTAGCTCTTTTCGCTCACTGTGTTTTAGAGATCGTCCGTATCAATAATTTAAATATGCTTCATTATTTTTCACCTCTCAACATACGTTAGTGTATGAATGTCATCGTTTATCTGGTCTGCCTCATGCAGGTGGGTGTCGTTTCCACTCTTCTGTTGTTATAAACATTGTAATTAACCTCCTTGTACATATGCCCTTGCGCACCTGGGAGTCACAAGTAGGATAATTTTCTTAGGAAAAAAATTATCTCATCAAATGATATATGCAGTTTTATTTCAGATACAGACTGCTGGATTGCATTTGTTTTATATTTCCACAAACAGTGTATGGAGAGGCCTGCTTTCTAACCTTTACCAATTCTAATTTTTTGTATTATTGCCATACTAATAGGTGAAAAATGATCTCTCCGTGATGTTTTTGGAATATTTTAAATTATGAATAAGGCTGAGCTCAGATTATAGCCTCTGTATAAAAACCTCATTTACTTATTTTTATGAAGAGTTTCCTAAACATATCATTTGCCTGTTTTTTTTGTTTTTTAAATAAAATTGTTAGTCATCTTCATACTGAATCATAATGTTCTTTATTTTTTTTAAAAAATCGATCTTAGGGAATACCTGTGTTTCAATTTTTTTTTTTCAGTTTTCCCTTTTTGTTTATGTGTACACTTTGGGTGTTTAGATTTTTCTTAGGGAAGATCTTTTCATTCCAGAACTAAGGACAAAGATATTTGTCCATGTTGTCTGCTATACTTTTGTAATTTAATATTTTAATGAAATGTTTGAGCCACTTGGAATTTATTTTGGTGTAAGTAGCAGAGTGGGATCCAAATAAACTACCATCACCACAGTAGTTATAAGTATTTTCCTACCCTCTCCTTATTTGAAATGGCACATTTATCATATATTATAAATTGAGCTTTGATGCATATTTGATATGAATTTGCCAAGAGCAGTTTATACTATATATTATTTTTCATGCTTATTTGATCACAGAACCAACCTCTTTCTCTGTCTCTCTCTCTCTCTCTCTCTCTCTCTCTCACACACACACACACACACACACACACACAGTTCTGTGGTATTCATTCATTTGGGAAATTCTGTCTTATTGAAGTTTTTGTTTTTTTTTTTTTAATATGTTCATTAATACAATCTGAGTCTTTGCTATAATATTTTGTAATGACAAACTCATTCGGTTACTTTTAAGTCTTGTGTCTTAAGTACGATTGCATTCCGAAAATAGTTGTGACCTTTTTATTTGAGATCAGTAAATGAGCAGACAAGTAACTTATATTTCCTGAATTTTGCCAGTTGTTTACATTACTTTTAAAAATGAAAGAGCTGTTATAAAAAATTCCAGAAGAAGGTGAATTAGATATCTTTAAAAGTTAAACTAAATGAGTATTAATGTTGAAATCATTTCTTACAACCGAATCTAAATCATATGAACTTTCAAAAATTAAAAATTAGTAACAATATCATATGATCCATTACAGTATATTTATATTGCCACATTTTCTTGGTTGTTGACATAATTAAAATAGTACCATGGTTTATACGTAACATCCAGTGATGGATTTTTTAAAAAACTGGAGAGTTCATGAATTTTTTTTTAATTTTACAAATATCTCTGTAACTTTGTTTTCTATAAGACATGAAATTAGATTCCAGCTTGTATACAATGTAATAGTGTGATAATTATGGTTTATACATTCAAATCTATCTGTACACTTTTTTTTTTTCACTCAAGCTTTGAAAATATCGCTTTATATAGCCCCATGGTCTTTGCTCAGCATTGCAAGATGATTGTCCAGGCCCAAGCATACTTCAATTAGCAGGAGGGGCGCAGCAGCCTGCGATGGCAGTCACTGCTATCAGGCCTCTGGGCGCTAGTCCACATAGGAGGAAGAAGGAACAAAGTTATCAGTAAATGCCTCTTCTAATCCTGGAAACATCATAGCAGATGTCCACTTACGCTTTACTGGCCAGAAATGCATCACATCTTCCCTCCACACACAGCCCCACTCTGCCCCAGCTTTGCTGCAAGAGAGCCTCAGAAAACGAGGTTTGCACTTTTTCAGCCTCTGTAGTAGAAGCAGACAAGAGAATGGATACGTTACATTGGCCAATCAGCAATGTGTGCCATATTCGTGAAAAAGAATAGTCATCGTAATATTAAAAGTAATAGCTAATGTTTTTTGAGGCCTTACTGTGTGTGAGGCGCTAATCTAAGCTCTTTCCATATATTAGCTCACTTAATTCTCACGACAACCTTTTGAGGTAGATGCTGTTATTATCTCCATCTTAGAGATGAGGCAATGGCCCACATCTGATGAGTAAGAGCTAAGATTCAAGCCCAGCCCTTGGACGCCTTGAGTTTGCTCTTAAGTGTTCTGTTTTAGGAGGGAAAAAAGTGACAGTCCTTCTTTGTAAACAATTCTAATTTTTTTTTTCTTTCTAACATGTAAGGAAAAATATTTCAAATTGTGCAAATAATTAAGACTAGTGGAGAAAAAAAAACAAATATTAAAATGTTTTCTTTTAATTTAAAATCCCACTTATGGTTGAGCTAGTCATTTAATTACAGTATAAAAGAGAACTGTTCTAATTATCATTTTATCAGTTAAGTCCCAGTGAAAATTAGCTTTCTAACTTCTTTGACTCAAACAAATTTTTAGGTTCACATCTAGATTAAGATAAGTTCAAAGAATTTGTTTCAAGTCATTCCTGTCTGTTTGCTGTCTACTTTAAGAAGCATTTTGAGCTTTGTTCTATAAGGTTAAAGACTGAACTAAGTTCCCAAGTAAAACAAATACAGTCTGGTTCCCAGAAGGTCTGTAACCAGCAGCATAGTGCAATAATTTACGTGGGGTTTTTTTGTTGTTGTTTTTTTTAGGGCAGGAATCTCATGTTTGTTTTAGGAAGAATTGGGATACACTGTGAGCCTGTGAATTTTGTGCATCGACTGCACACTTTCAATAATTCTTTGGAGACACTGAGCGTTCCTTCCCTGTCTCCACTCAGATTCCACGTGGTTATCCTTCTATCTCGTGCTAACTGAAAGCATATAAAAAGTGGTGAGATGTGTTAAGCTAAGTGCAATGAGTTAGTGGAAGAAAAACCACCACAGAAACAGAACAAAGGAAAACTCATCAATACAGAGAACAGATTGGTGATTGCTAAAGAGGAGAGGGCTTGGGGGTCGGGCAAAATGGGTGAAAAGGATCAAGAGGTACAAACTTCCAGATACAAAATAAGTCATGGGCTGTAATGTACAGAATGGTGACTACGGTTAATAATATTATATTGCAAATAAACTCCTCCTCTTCCTCCTCAGTTGTCTTTACTGGCAGGATTTTTTTTTTTAATTTTATTGGGGAATTGGGGGAAGGGAACAGACAAGTTGCTGTCCTTTTGTTCTTCAGTCTAGTTGTGGAGGACGTCGTTTCACTGGCCCATGTTGGTATTATCATTGCGTTCTTCCTGGGTGAGGCAGATCGGTTGCCAGCCATTGGATGGCAGGCTCTTGGCAGCTCACAGCAGCTGCCAGCCGCTCACAGTAGCTCACAGCAACCCACTGCAGCAGGGACTGCAGCCTACGCCGTTGCAGGTGATTCGTGGCAGCCCAGCTCCAGGTTGATCTGTTTTTCATGATCTTAGCTGTAGAGGGCACAGCGTCACTGGCCCATGTGGGATTCGAACCAGGGCCCTGCTGCTTAGAGCTGGTGTCCCAATCCAGCTCTTAACCAATGCGCCACTTGGCCAGCCCAGGAATTTTTTTTTTCAGTTACTTTGTATTAATGTAATTTCTGCAAATTCCTCAATGAAATAAAATAGGCTCATAGCTTTTCTCATAGAAAAATTATCTTCTTTCTCTTCTCAACTCCCTCCTACTTCTCAGAGGTAACTACTTTTAATTCTTAGGGTTTTTATCTGGTATTTGCCTCTTACCTATTTCTAGATAATATGTTTAGACTATCATTTGTCAATTTATTCATTTTAGACCCTACTGAGTTCCTGAGAAGCGTTTGAAGATTTAGTTTCCTTATACCCTCTCCTCACTTGTACTCTCCTTTACCCCTACTGTCTTCATGTTATAAGTGCCTCACAATCGATAGACAAAAGAATAGCCAGTGTATATAATATTGCAACTGTGTAAATATTCCTCACCCCTCCATTTACATCCATGATTGTTTTCTGTTGGACAATCATGTTATTTCCAGGTTCATACTAACAATTCTTTTTTAAATCTGCTTAGTATTTGTGTACACCTGCCACTATTTTATCCAAATTCTCAGATGTGTCTGACTCTGTCCTTAGCAAGCCCACCCGCAGTGTGCCTTCCTCTTATCGGTTCTGCTCTAGAAATATCCTTAACTCTCCCTTCTCCATTTCCCACGACACCGTGCAGTTTTTTACAATATCAGCTACAAATTAAACAAGGTGACATGTTACCAAGACACAGCGAAGCTTTGACTATTGCAGTTAGTGTATTTATTTAAAAGAGTTTTCACAGCAGGAGAGAGGTGATAAATATTTTGAATATAAATTGACTTATAGTTAGAAAAATTGAATTCTAGTCTCCAATAAAAAATGACTAATTTTTATTTCTCTGGTTTGTATTAGAATAATGTAAATATGAATTATTTCAATACTCTGTTATGCTTCACTTTTGTTTTTGTTCCTATCTTGTGCCCTTGTTGGCTATTTCTTCTCCCAGGTGAGCTGTTCCCTCCCCAGCCTTTGTCGCGGCCAACACCTGCCGTTCGTCAGGTCATAACTCCCTCAGAGCCTCCCAGCTCCAGGAGTTCATATAGATCCCTCCCATGCCTGCGTGGTCTTCTGCTTCCTGAGAGCAGAAAACATTTCTTGGTAACACTTTGGGTCCAGGTATCCTTAGTGTCTGATAACGTCTTGGTACATAGTAAGCCCTCAGCAAACATGTGTGGAATGAATATTCTAAATGCATTTTTAAAATATAGAAAAACGTCTTTATTATATATCTTCATGTTCCACATTGGAATATTTTAATCCTCTACTAGAGTTTGCCTTAGAAACGAAGTTATGTATGATTTTGTCCTTTGTTAAGAATATAATCAAATACACTATACAATATTTATTTAATTTATAATGTATCTAAAACAATTTTTGAAACATAATCAGCAGATATTTCATAAACTTCCTGTGATGTACTTAGTATACAGTTCATTTATGAATTTATTTCCCTATATTTTTTCTATCACTTAGCAATTTGCCAAGTGCTTTAGTTTCTATTACCCCATTTGGTCCTCTCATTAACCCTAGGCAGGCATTCTCTCTACTACACGTGTCAGGAATGATTATGGAACTAGTCTAGGGTCACACAGGTCATTAGCTGAGAGCTCAGACTACAATGCCTGTCTTCGCACATCAATATTGTATTCTTTCCATTATGCGTGTGGGCGTGAAGGCCAAGAAAAGCTCTGGGAGGCTAGAGTAGGGATAGAGGTTCCAGGGGGAGAGTGATGGACAGGAGAGGGTATGTTCGCGGAGAAACACGGGCAGTTATGTTCAGGCAAAGAATCGGTTGTGATGTTGGGAGTAAGACAGAGAATTAGAAGAGCAATTCTAATCAGCGTCAGGCGTGAGTGAAAGAGCTGGGACTTCATGTTGCGGGAAATAAGAGATACTGAGAATGTTTGACTGGGGGTTCGAAGATCATAATTCTGCTTTGGGACTTCTCAGTACTGTATGAGATGAATAGAATTAGGGAGAAACTGGAAGCAGTGGGACTCCAGGCAACTCATGCAGCATTTCAAGTGAAAAATAATTCAACCCTGGACCACCAACATCAAGTTTAGTCAGAAATGGGAACAATGGGTCAATGCATGAGATACCTGGAAATGTGTGTTAACAGAGCTTGCCAGCTGAATGGACGTTTGAGACAAGGGGAAAGGAAGAAACCAAGCTGTTGCTTACAGGGTGGGACGGTACTCCTGTGACTCCCTGGCCCCAGCCCTCACCTGTGACCTTCATTCTCCTGCGTGATTATGCCTTCCAGCTGACCACGTGGTGCCACATTTGTTATCTAGTCAATGCAATGCACATTTTCTATGTAATACTAGCCTTATGCTGGGTATTAAAGATAAGTGAACACCACTTCCCTGCCCTCAATGAACTCATGGTCTAACGGTAGGAACCGTCAAGTAAACAATATTGAAAAGGATGTATTGCTATATGTACCACATGCCATGAGGACACAGGGCCCCCCCACACAGGTCAGGTCTTGAAAGAGAAGAATGAGTGAGTTTGATGAAGAAAGTAAGAAGGATGTTTTGTGTACAGATAGCAGCATGTTCAAAGGCATGAACATGGAACCATGGTATAAATTGTAGTTGAGCCTAAGTGTCAGCATCTGTCTCCTAAAATCAGTGGGATTATCTTGCCTAATCCTAATATAATGATCATACTCAGGTATCTTAACATTGATCCAATATAATTATTCAATATCCAGTGCATTTTGAAGTATCTTCAGTTATCCCATTAATGTCATTTATAACCTTATTATAAGCCAAGAGCTAATCAAAGTTTGTATGCTGCATTTAGTTGTTTAATGTAGAGTGGTTCTCTAACCTTTTCTTTATTTTTCTCTTGGCCTTTGATGATATTGATGATTTTTAATAACCCAGGCCAGCTGTTTCACAGAATATGCCTCACTTTGAATTTGTCTGATTGTTTCCCCACAGTTAGATCCACGTTAAGTACTTTTGTGCCAAGTACTACACAAGTTGTAATGGACTGTCTCAGTGCATCACTTCAGAAGGCAGTTGTCAGTGTGCCCCGTCACTGGCTATGTCAAATTTAATTATTTGAGTAAGGTTATATCTGCCAGTTTTCTCCACATCCTGTCCCCTCACAGCCTTTTGTGTAAAAATCCATTCCCATTATTAGTTATTTAGCGCTCAAATTATCCTACATTTGGCTGAGGCACCCTTCAGTCTGGCCCCCTGGCTTTCGGACATATGCCTGTCTGACTTTGAGCGCTTTCTTATTTGCTGGCACAACAATATGTTCCTGGTTCATTTCACCATGTCTTGGACTCAGCCCTAAAATCAGCCATTTCTCTAAGTATTAGTGAGTAATGATATTTAGAAACCAAGATCCAAGAATTAGGTGTGCTCATTGCTACTGCGATGTCATTACTTCTGGGCTCTTTGGTACCACAAAGCTAGGAAAAGTGTTTTTTAAAAACCCTCTGCGTGTATGATACCTGCAACTCCAGTCCAGCACTTCATGATTCTGCCCCTCAGCCTGCTGTCGCATCCTGGCACTTACTTTCCCGCAGTGAGCACCCCTGCCACCAGCGTCAGCACATTTACCCACCTGTTCAGTCTCGTAATGCACACACAATACAGACGGTGCCAAAACATGTGTACACATTTTAAGAAAGGAAAACTGTATTAAAATTGTAATACTCGATATATGCCGATAATAAAAGATGAATACAGGTCACGTTTGACTTCGGCATTTACAAGAGATGCTCAAAGTGGTTACCATCAGCGTCCAGACACCTCTGATTATGGTGAACTACTGCTGGAGCAACGCTGACCAGAATGTCCACTTGTGTATATTTTTTGGCACCCCCATTAGTTTCCAAAGCACCGTAACAATACCACTGCCAACAGCATTTGGTTGTATTATATATACTCCTTCGTATTTGACTAAGGAAAGTTCAAATTTTCTCTGTAGTTTTCTTCTCCTTAAAGTGTATGCCATTAACCGCATGCTCATTTTCTTAAAGATTTACATTTTTAAAATGTTTCTGCTCAAGAGTGTGATCTCTGAGCAACAGGGTTGCTGGTTTGATTCCCGGCCCGAGCTGCACTGCCGCTAAGTTGCCAACAGGTGGCAGGATGGCTCAGCAAAAAAAAAACCAAAAAACAAAGAGTGTTCTCTTACTCATAAAATATATTCACTACCTTAAATATTTGGCATTAATTGTAGTTCTTTTTAGGAAAAATATAGTTGCGTTTGAGTATAAATTTTCAAAGATAGCTAGGTGGTTACTATTAAAGTGTCTGAAACATTTAACATATTTTAATTAAAATAGCCATCAAAGCACTAAAGAATTAAATTTACATGTAAATTGACAATCTCCAAATACTCTATTTCTCAGCCACCTTTTGAGTTCACTTAGAAGGTTTTGTACTTTTCTAAAAATATGAATTAAAACCAGATGGAAAAGGGGTCGATGCATAGTCATATTTATATACCTGTTTGTAAACTGTAAATAAGTGTGTTATCTGCATTCGTTTGTCATCTGTTCCCTATAAAGGGATTGCATCTCACAGAAAAAGAAAGAAAGAAAGAAAGAAAGAAAGAAAGAAAGAAAGAAAGAAAGAAAGAAAGAAAAGTTCCAAAGGAAAATAGTTTTCTATTACTTGAGACATAACTGTGTACCAGCCATACAATTTCCTGGAGAATGCCTCCAAATAAAGCCTCGCAAGGGACAAAAAAGTCTTTGGTGTTCCGTTGTATTTAGGTTGGGCCACTAGGTTTTTTGAAGCTTTTGTTTCTGCTTCCTTTAAATAATAATTTAGCATTGACAACTATACATAACCATGATTATTACAAGAAAATCTGATATTTGTAGAGAGAACGGCTCCATCACCACGTCTTCATTAATCACATACAGAATGTCAACTTAAACTTATCATCGTGTATTGCTGTCTTTTAGATTTTTGAGAGCGTTTTGGTTTATTTTTCATTATAGATAAGATTTTCATACATTCTGTAAACATTTGTAGTAATTGTTGTATGTCACCTAAAGTTAGGGGATGGTTATCCTCTGATATGAAGCATCAGTAGCCGGGAGCATGTTCACAAAAGTTAGTGTGGAAATGCAATTTTACACTATAAGTTTAGACAGCCAGAGTATCCGTAACGCCAACGAAAACACTCCCACACCTGGTCAATTTTAGAACAGAAGCTGAAGCTTTGAAAATAACCCAGTTCTACAAGGGAAATATGATAGATGAGAATCTGAGACGCAGTCATGACGAGAACCACATTCCACTTAAGGATATTGTGTTGCTGGACTATAAAAGCAGTGCTCTGAAGGGACTTGATGGAACTCAGTCCTCTTTAGTGGACAGTAACATAGGCTCTAATGAGACAGGTTTCATTAAAAGGTGTTTGATTTATGCGGGTTAAAGTCCTAACATATTTTGAAATGGCTGGCTTGGTCCTGGCATCTGATCCTTTCCCCCATCATCCCCATCACCGGTTTCTGTGTGTGCTTTGACATTGCTATGGTAACCCCGAGGGCTGATGGAATTCCCTGCATCTCTTTCCACAGAGGGTGATGAGACAGGAGTGATGGATAGTCTGCTGGAGGCCTTGCAGTCGGGGGCTGCCTTCCGCGACCGAAGGAAAAGGACACCGAAGCCAAAAGGTGAGCATTATACTTGTTTCATGTTACTTTCTAGGGAACGGTCACAAAGAACAACGCTTTTATATATTTTTTAATTCTTTTAAAGTCATATGTCAAGAATGCAGTGCTGTGGGCAACAGCTCCTCAGAAGTTTCATAACTTTTCTTAATCCTTCCCTGGCGATGACAAATGTCAGAGAGAGAAGCGTTCCCGTTGGCCAGTGTCAGCAGCACATTACAAATCAATGCACTGAGCCCAGGAAATCCCTATCAGTGTGACAAGTCTCATCTAAAGAACCATGTGTACTTGATCCCAGTGGAGTTTACAGTAGTGTAATTAAATGGGAAGTAAAAGTCATAACATTATTGCTTTGCGTCCAGATATATATTTAACCTTGGAAAAAAGTTTAATGCTGTTACACTTTTTGAGATGAACAGACCTCTATATTAAGTTTCTTTTCTTTTTAACAGATATTCGGCAGAGTCTCAGCCCAATGTCTCAGAGGCCTGTTCTGAAAGTTTGTAACCATGGTAATAAACCGTATTCATAAAGTGCACATTCTCTTATCTACTTTTATCCTGTTGATCTGTGATTTTAAGAGGCTGCTGTGAAATTTTCGAGTTTCAGTATAACTAAAGGAGTAGAAATGTGTGGCTGGACATGTTTGCTGAGATTGTGTGCTCATGCTCTCCACCCGACAGTATCGCCAGCGGTGGGGTCCAGGCTCTCATTTCAGGTCCCGAGTGAATGTTTTCTTCTTATTGTTTGAAGTTGCATCACTCATTTCTGATCAGTGTTGCCCAGTGTATCCTTTCAAAAGCATCGTGCTTTCATAATACTGTTTTAAGTAGTGGGTTTCTTCTACCTCAAGATACTGATATAGGATCCTGGTGTGTTGCTGGGATCATGATCTCGCAGTCACCAAAGAATGGAAATGCGGATTGGAGAGGCAAGGCTTAAGCAAGTACATTTTTATTGTGAAAAGCAAAGAGAAAAAGCATAAGAGAAAAGCTCTCCGGAGAGAGGGGGCGTCCAAGAGTTGAATGCCCCACAGGCTGGGCTGCGCTGGGAGTATAATATCTCTGAGTCAGAGCTGATTGGTCTCCTGTACCTGGGCAGTTAATTTTGGCGGGCTCTGCAGTTTGAAATTGTCTGTTACGAGGTGATTGGCTCCCTACACCTGGACTGATAATTCTGGCGGGCTTTGCAGTTTGAATTTGTTTGTTACAAGCTATTCTAAAGTTGTTTCCTTTGGCTTTTGTTATGGTCTTAGCCTTAATCCCCTCCACTGTGGCCATGTCCCTGACTGCCTATGGTTTTTCTATCTCAGTACAATTTGAAATATTGAGTCTGTCACCTAGTTTACTCTATCGTATTTGTCAGTACATTTAGAAATACTGTGATTAGCATTTTGACCAAATCACTAATACAGGTAAGCCTCATGTGATATTGTGGACAGATGTGCTAGGATCCTTAAAAAGAAGGTGAGTTAACTTAGTGTCTGATATTTATGCGATGGAGTCCTTTTAAAAATCCCTACCCAACGCCCGCATACCCAACCTCACGGAGCTTCTCTTCAAGATACTGGTTCATGTTGATTGGGTTTTATTTATTTTGGTTCCCTTTTCCTCACTGCTGTGTATTAGAAGGTTCTGCCTACTTTTCTCAATCAAAAACAAATCCACCCATTGTGATTGCCATTTATTCAGAGTGTCACCAAAGTTTAAGGGTTGTTTTGGGTGCAGATGAGTTAACTTCTAGCACGAATGTGTGACTGAGTAGAGAAACTTGTGTCAAGTTTTTAGAATAGCCTAAAAAAATTAGAGGTAATTAAGAAAAAGACATAGATGTAATACTGTCTTAATAGCTGTGTAGACTTCTACTGCTCAAGGTAAAGTATATATGGTAGATGCCGAATAAATGAGAGAAATGGTAAAAACCTACTGTAAAATTTATACATATAGATCTGTTGACTCTTTTCAACAGTGTGCTTTTCTTATTGTTTTGCCTTTCCCTATTCTGGATAAAAGAGCTTTAATAAATCGGAGTAATTTATTGTGGATAATTAATTCCTAACTTTGGGTTTATGATTTAGAGTCATTGTGACATATTGATAATGGCAGAACGTGGAGAGGATGATGTTTTCCTGATCCTTAGAGGTGATTTTGTTTCGTAGATGAGTATGTGGAAGCTCAGAGAGGCTAAAAACTTCCCAAAAGTACAGAGCTAGTTATTGACACAACTATGACAATAACACAGTTCTGATTTTCATTGCATTTCTTTTTTGATTACATATAGATACTTTGATTATTTTTTATTAGTAGTAAAATATATAAAATCAACAAGTCAGCCCACATTGTAGGTCATTAAAGAACCACGGCCGACACAATGATCATATGATTATGACGGCATATGTATAATCCTGCTGTGCTTAATTTAAAATAAATATTTTAGGTACAATGTGGGGTGAGTAACGAAGTAAGTGAGAGGCAGAAAAGAAAAGAAGATGGAGAAACAGGGGGAGATTGCATAACCATGGAGCCTCCATTTCGATCATTGAAAGGAGGCTTTCAAGGACTTGGTTTTCTTGTTCTTGTTCTTTTGTTCCTTCTTTACACAACACAGTACTATGCCACTGAGTGACTAATGTCACTCTTCCTAATCTCTTCAGGGACTTCTCTTCCCCTGTACACTATATAGACTCTGGAAAACGTTTGTGGCCAAGTTTTCACAAATACCAACTGTTTAGCCACACCTCATGGTGCGTCTGCCTGCAATTTGATTGCATCCTCATTAGATGGTTCTCTCTTCATTAAGTAGTACAGTGGAATTTTTTTTTCAGTTAAATGGATATAGAGTAATCAGAAAGAATTCTATAAACTATATGCAATTAAAACCCCTAATGATAAAACTATTTAACTGTGACAAAATAAGCTAAAACATAATCAAAATTTTAGGCAAACAAGTATTACACATTTTTAGTGAACACCCATAACCTAAACAAAATCTTGCTATATTATCTTTACCCTAAATCAATTCTTAATAGCCTTAATTTGGATTTGATTATCTATTTTTACTCTCCCACTTATATATGGAGCTTTGAGAGATTTTTATAGAAATAAGATTGTATTGCCTCCAGGCACAGCTGCTCTGCCACTCTAAGATTCGAAGTCAGAATTAAATGTGAAGCTAGTTAGATATTTTTGAATTAGCGTGATTTCTCCACAAAATAACTCTAAGGGAGGCACACAGGAAGGCTTTGTTGTTGATGTATCACAACTTCACACACAGCCATCCCATCCCTCACCCACTCAGCCTTGGGTCACCTTACCCCTTGACCTACCTTTTTACCAAACAGCACGAATTTGTCTTGAGGCAGAATTATGAAATTTGTTAAGTTTTTCACTGGTGTCTGCTGAGCCCTAGCTGCCTTAAGGCTTCTTTGAAAACAATGAGGACAGCATGAAACCAGCCCTTTTCTGGAAAGCCTTATCTATCAAAGTAGTAAATGTTGACAACTACCATTTCCATTTCTTTAAATTGTATCCTATTTTAAAGTAGAATGAGCATAAGGAATAATGTAGTAAAATTATATGATTTTGCTAAATGTCACTGGCTTCTTCTCTTGAGACTACTTTTTTGTTCTCTTTCTGATGAACTTGCACCTGCCAAATAACCTAAGAAGGAGAGCTATTAGAACATTAATTGTTTTTGACACCCTCACACTTCGGCTTTCAAGCAGAATCAAATGCTACCTGTAACTGTCATAAGACTTAAATATTATTGAGGAGATTTTTCTAGGCCAGGAATGTAAAACAGGGTGGGTGATTTCACGTTTTATTCAAACATCAGTCTTTCCTATTTACTATGCCGCCAAGCAAAAGGAAGCAAGGCCTCAGCAGGGCTCCTGCCTAGGAAAGATGTCCTGTGGGGAGGTGGGAAAGGCCTTTCTGCTTTCTACTCAGGCAGGACAACCTTTTGGCTTTGTCATTATCATACAGACTCTTTAGCATGAACAGGTTAAAAAACCCTCAAGTAGAAGAGCCCCAAGTTGTTAAAAGGAAATTGATGCGAGAAGTAGCAAATGCCTTTCATTTCTTGAGCTTCCACAAATGTCTGCTGAAGGCTGGGACCCAAATGAGTGAAAAAGAGATAAAGAACTATTATTTAAGGAAAGTAATGTCCTTGACTTCCCTGAAATAGTCATTATGATTAATATGTCTCTTGTTCTGTTTGTCTTTGATAGCGGACTGTAGTTACTGTGATCTTAATGTTTGGCTTTGGCTCACTGTACATTTCTCCCTTTGCTTATAGCATAGGTTCAGAATCTGGGTTTATAAGGAGTCAATGGATAGACTTGAGGAGTTTTTTGAACCCTGTACTTCTGTTTTAGATTTTGTATTTGGGCATTTACCCCCCACTCCCACCCCCATCCATGAAAGGATTTTAATTTAATTTTATCAAATGTCTCCCCCCCAAAAAAAAAGATTAAAGTATAATTGTTGATTTTGTTGTTTGATTACCGGTTTGCTACAAATGATCACTATTTCTACATGTATATCTTAAAAAGAAGCCACTTTTGCTATAACTGTCTGTCATTTAAGAACTAAACTTTCATTGACATTATCAAAATGTTGAAAACATGTCAAACGGCTGGCAGATCTACAATTTAGGAGCAAATAACTAGTTTAGAATTAAAAGTTATGATCCAATGAAATGGAGCTACCATGTGTCACTTGGGACACAGGGAGGGGACGGCACCATCTATACCCAGGACCGTGGTTAGTCTTGCTGGATCTCCCAGGCAGGAAGTGAACCCTGAGCGTGGAAGGAGCAGGCAAGGGAGAGAGAAGCCTGTGGAACGGCACTCAGGAAAGCCATTGATTTCAGAAAATCCAGGTAAGGAAACGATGGAGGAACACCTGGACACTGACTGGGGTTATCGTCACCTCAGGAAAAACTTTCAGTAGAGTAGTAGATACTGGAGCCAGACAGCATTGGATGGAGGGGTAGTGCTCTTTCCAGAAGCCTGGATGTGAAAATGAGAGGGAGAGTGAAGGGAAATAGCTAGAAATAAGGAACACTGTAACGAATGGGTTTATAGTTTCGTGAGTGGGTGAGGTTTCTTCCCCTTTTGTGTGAACTGGCTTTGCTGTCTTTGTATTCTGGAGGGAAGGGATGATGATTTTGTGGGGCAGTGTTAGGGTGATGGGATGGGAGATCACAGGTTTGGAGAACCCGGCCAGTAAAAAGAAAGGATGTGTGGAGAGAAGGAGATGCAAATACTGAGCAAGGGAGAGTTTGGAAGTTTTGCCTGATAATATCTGTTTTCTCGGAGAACTAAGATATAAAGTCACCTCCTGAAAGTGGCAGTCTTCGGGCGGGGAAGGGAGCAAAGACTGTGAAGGACACCCATCTCTGTAGGGATAATAAGAGGTGATCATGAGAGGCGACGGCTCAGGGAGATGCAAACTAATTTTGATATCAGGGGCCCAGCTGAGAAGGGCGGCCCTCACTTGGGTAATGACAGCAGTCTGTCAAGGGATGGGAGGAGGAGTCCTGAGTTGCTTCCCAGGCCCTGTGACAAAGGGCATTTGGCCCCTAGAGGCCCAAAGGTTCTAGAAATTAATCTCCAAATGTAACGATCATGCTCAGTTTGGCAGAAGGCAGGTAGAGTGTGCTCTAGCGCACCAGCCGAGCAGAGTCGTCCCAGTTTTTAGAGGATAAGGTATTTCTTATCTTAAAATACTATGGTAGTTTTTTAGGAACATAATGCAGACCCTGTTGGGATGTCTTACACAGTGTTTCAGCATTGTTTGTGTGTTGCGTTACACATGACGAAGGCATCCTAGCAGGGTAGAGGTGACCCTGACACAGCTCTTCCTCCAGGCTTGCACCAACTACATCCCGGGTTTGAGACCTTTTCCCACAAAGCAACACGTGATGCTAAGCTCATTTACTCTAAGGTACCATTATATTTATGTTTGTATTTTATTTCATCTGCCCTCACTAAAGGTCAGGAGTAGCCACAGATACAAAAACCACTTTTCCAGGTGGTTGTCAGTGTAAAAAAAAAAAAAATGTTTTGCTAAGTGCCTGCCTGGCTCATAATAGTTACTTTAAAAAATAGCAGTAGTTGTTCTCAGTCAGTTCTCATTCACTGACTATTTGGGAAAGCATAAAGCTAGCCAGGTTGTTGAATCCTGTTTCTAGAAGCCTTGAGTGACATAGTAAGGCAGTCTGATTGTGAAAAGCAGCACAGAGTCAGGTCGGCGCTTTAGAGGCGATAGGCCTTGGTTTGACTTCTTAACTGACATACAGAGTGACCCCAGCAAGTTATTTCCTCTTTGAATTTCCTTTTCCTCGGCTACCAAAAAAATAAATAAATAAATAAAAATTACACTATGTGCTTCATAGACTATTTGGAAGATTGGATGAAAATATATGAGCGTATTCTACTAAAGTACCTAGAATTGAGTAGATATTCAATAAATCCAATATATATTAGCGCCTCCTCATTCTTTCCCCTCTCTACCTACCTCCTGTGATGCATTTGTCAATAGAAAGTTATTATAAGTTTTTTAGCAAAGTGACCGTGGTATGCAGAATGGGTGAAATAATTGGAGAGATTGAAATTAATTTTCTTATGGCTATTTCCTGTACTGCACTTCAAGTGCATTAAGTGGTACAAACTAGTTTAGAAGAAAAAAGAGGTGAAAATTAAAAGCCTACAGAGACTTTTGCTTTTAAAGTAGAATAATGAAGACCATTTTACCCCCTTTTCTCCTTGGAAGTGGATTTACCACAAAGCCACCAGGAGAAGGAGCAACAAAAACCATTCTCCACTTGTATGAAATCAAAACATCTTTAATCACAACAACATAAAAAAGACAGAAGGCGATGCAGGAAAGAGAAAACTGGCATGCAGATCTATTCGTTTCCATGAGAAACCACCACAAACGAGGGGGCGTAGAACAACAGGAGACCATTCTCTCACAGCTCTGGAGGCTACAAGTCTGAAATCAGGGTGTGGGCAAGGCTGGCTCTTCCAGGAGGCTCTGAAGAGAGCTATTCGCTTTCTCCTAGCTTCTGGTGGTTGCCCGCGGTCCTCAGCGTTCCTTATTTGCAGCATCATTCTGATCTCTGACTCCGCCTTCACGTGGCATGCTCCCTGTGTGTCTCTTCACAGGGCCTTCTTAGGGACACGCACCAGTCCTTTGGTTAGGGCCCACCCTATTCTGCTGTGATCCCTTCTGAACTTGATTACATCTGCAAAGACCCTTTTTCCAAATAAGGTTACATAAACAGCTGCCAGGGGTTTGGATTTTAACATATTTTGGGGACACAATTCAACCCACCAACAGCAGGTGACTCCAGTGAGAAACAGGCTGATTTACTCCCCAGGACCTCCTAATGGCTCTGTAATTACCGTTGCCAGCAACAACTGGCAGATGGAATGAGGCACAGAGCTGAAAACGGAGGGGTGGTAAAAGAGCATTTCGACCTGCTCCAGCACGGGGGCTCCGCAGTCCAGACGTGGAACCATTACCTGCTCTGCCCTCCCTCCCTTTCCTCCACACATCCAGGAGATGAGAGGCCGATTGGCTGCAAAACTTGTGACGCTTCTAGAATGGCAGTCCAAGCTAGGCTGAGGAGTACCGCTGAAAACGGAGTACATCAGCCCAGAGGAAGAAGTTCTTCAGGACAAAGAAGAAATGAATGACCAAATCCTCTTCTGGCCGTCTCCTACCACGTCGTCCTGAGAACACAGGAGCCAAGCCTGTACTCCAAGCTGATCACAGAATATTCCTCTGAAGATAATGAGCGATCTAGAGAGAAGGCCTTCGGGTACTGGCATTTAGGCTCCCTCCCCTCCAAAAACAGGAGCTACTGCAAGAGTATCCCACAGAGAGGCCCACGAGTTAACACCTACTCACTCACAGAAAACGTTTAACTCTTAGATATTAATTTATGCCAAGAATTCATCAGCTACATTTGAGGAAAACAGTCAACATGAAAAAGAAAAAGAAAAACCAACCAAAGGAACTCTTAGTAAATAGAGAAAACGTGGAGAATAATACCCCAATTAATAACTGTAAAGAGAGCAAAGATTTCAATGATGAAAAGACTAGGATTAGATAAATAGATAGATAGATAGATAGATAGATAGATAGATAGATAGGCACAGATACTGTGTGTTTGATTTCAGATCACCACAAGAAAGCAAATATTGCAGTAAAGCAAGTCACATGAATTTTTTGGTTGCCCAGTGCATGTAAAAGTTACATTTACACTATATTATCATCTGTTAGGTGTGCAATGGCATTCTTTCTAAAAAAAAAAAACGTCCATACCTTAATTTAAAAAATACTTTATTGCTAAAAAATGCTAATCACCATCTGAGCCTGTTGGGAAAATAGAGTCAATGGACTTACTCAATACAAAGTTGCCATAAACCTTCAATTTGTAATAAAAAAAAAGCCATTTATCTGTGGAGCGCAATAAAGTGAGGTGCAATAAAACAGGCCATTTCTGACCAGCCGAGTGGCTCAGTTGGTTGACTTAGCTTAAGAGTGTGAGCTCTGAGCAACAGGTTGCCAGTTCGATTCCCACATGAACCAGTGATGCTGCGCCCGAGTTGAGCTGCCGCTGAGTTGCCAACAGGTGGCAGGATGGCTCAGCTGGTGAGAGCATGTGCTCCTAACAACAAGACTGCCTGTTCAATGGTGGGCTACTCCCGCCCGCAACTAAGACTGAACTCAGCACCTTGACCTGAGCTGCCACCCGGATGGCCAGTGGATAGAGTGTGCGCTCTTAACAACAAGGCTGCAAGTTCAACTTCCTCATGGGATGGTGGCTATGCCCACCTGCAACTAAGATTGAACACAGCACCTTGAGCTTAGAGGCGACGAGCTGCTGAGGGGCAGCCAGATGGCTACTAGTGCTTTCCACAACTAAGATTGAAGAACAACAACTTGGCTGGTCCCCTTCTCCCATCCCCCAACACTGTTCCCCTCTTCCAATTCCCCAATTAAAACAAACAAACAAACAAAAACAGGGTATTCCTGTATATACAAAAGAATAATTAGGAAACAAGATCTTTTGGATATGAAAATTTTGATATCAGAAAAAACATAGTACAGTATGGGAAAAGCATGAATAGTGGAAGTTTCAAGGGGAAGATTAGGGGCTGGCCGAGTGGCGCATTGGTTAAGAGCTGGTTTGGGACACCAACTCTGAGCAGGGCCCCGGTTTGGATCCCACATGAGGGCCAGTGACGCTGCGCCCTATACAGCTAAGATGGTGAACAACAGCTTGACCTGGAGCTGGGCTGCCGTGAGTCACCAGCAATGGCGTAGGCTGCAGCCCCTGCTGCAGTGGACTGCCATAACCATGTGTGGCCAGCAGCCAGTGTGAGCAGCCATCCGGTGGCTGGCGACCAATCTGCCTTAGCCAGGAAGAGCACAATGATAATACCAACATGGGCCAATGAAGCAACGTCCTCCACAACTAGACTGAAGAACAAAAGGACAGCAACTTGTCTGTTCCCCTCCCCTGATTCCCCAGCGCTGTTCCCCTCCCCCAATTCCCCACTAAAATCTTTAAAAAAATAAATAAAAGGGGAAGATCAGGGGGAAAACGTAGAAATTACAGGTAATCTGATATATTTGACCATGTGTGCAATTGTATTAAAAGCTTTGGAGACAAGTTTGGAAAGAGCACTAGGCACTAAAAAAATAATAGGCAATTATTAACTCTAGGAAAAAGTAAAATAATGTAGTCACCCTACTTGAATCTGACATAGCCTTGTATGCTATTTTACAGTTACAGTAATATAAACGCTGTGGTAGCCAGACTTTAAGATGGTCCCCAGTGACCACTGCCCCCTGGTATTCACATCCTTATGTAATCACCCCTGATACATTTTCCAGGGTTAGTCTGTAACCAGTTGAATAAGACAGAAATAATGGTATGTCACATCTGAGATTAGGTTACAAAAGATGCTGTGGCTTTCCTCTTGGGTGCTCTGCCATGCAGCTCTCTTTCGACTTTGGGGGAAGCCATGTTGTGAGCAACCCTTTGCAGAGACCTAAGTTGTGAGGAAATCATGCTTTGATCTATTATAATAGGAAATCAGTAATGTCTACAATTAACTAATCAAGCAACAGCAAGTGAAACATAAGGCAGAGACGGACGAAAGTCTGCTATATTTCATTGGAGGCCTTTTGGATTTCTATGTAAAGTAACCTCTAACTTTAAAGAAAATTAAAATTTAGAAATATCAAAGATGTTAATGGGCAACCGGTGGACAATCATGATAGGAAGATATCTCCAAGAGTAACTTAGTTTAATCCCTGTTAAGAAATAACCCGAAGCCAACACCTCTTTTTCATTCATAAGTTATGTCTCCTTTTCTCCTAAAATGCACTGATTATTTTTCATTTTTCCTTTTCATCTCCAGTAGGTAAATCAAAAAGGGTTCTCCTCTTTCTTCCAGCTGCCAGCTAATCATTTTTATGTGGTGTAGCAACTGGAGTGCCCTTTAATGCGTATCCCTAAAGAGCGGAAGGCAATGATCAAGAGTCAGTAATGGTCGTGCCTCTAGCTCAGGATAATAAATATGTTTCTCCAAATAAAATGGACACTTGTCCAACCTTTTTTTGTGTTCTATAGATAATATTGGTCAGTGATTTTCCAGTGCACATCTCAATATTTTCTTTCCCTCTCATTAATGTGTGAGAAAATAATGATGGTAATAAGCAATAGAGAAAACCAAGCACCACTCTTCTTTTTCTTTTTTTTTTTTTTGCCTTTTAAAAAAGTAGCCTTCCAGCGCTGCATGAGAACTTGATGACTAATCTGTACCCACTGTATCCTTAGAAAGCAAGAGAATGGGATGAAGTTAGCATTTCGAAACATGAATGTTATAATCATTGGCTTTTCTGCAAGTGTCTTAATACATTACACTGACCTCATGAAAGCCAGGTGGGTAGCGAGACCTGTTTGTAATTTGGAGGGAAATGGTTGCTCCCTTGTTATGTGACTGCTTGTTATGTGGTCTAGGTAAGGAGATACATATTAAATATTTTTCTACATTTAAAGCGTCTATAAAATTTATTGAAAAAAAACATTGACATGCGTTAAGAAAGCTGAATGTCCCCTTGACGCCCAAGTAAATTAGAAATTATTAGTGTTAGCCTTGATGACATTATTGCGATGTGACAGCATTTGGCTCAAACAGTTTCACCATTTATTAGCACTGATATTAGAGTAAATGATAATGGTCGTTAAGTGCTATGTACATTACCATTTAACTAATCATGCTTGCCGTCTCCTTCTATTAGTCAAACCTCTTTTGGTTAATTAGTCAGAGGAGCTGTCTAATCCCGATTTCCAGAGGAATAATGAAATAAAGGAACATTGAAATATAAAGAAAGTGGCAGTATATCACCATTTACCTCATAGACTGATTTTATTTACCCTCACCTAGTCCATTATAGCAGCCTCATGGTTAAAAGATTCTGGCAATTTTTTTTTTATGTTGAAATATGATGATTAGGCTTATTAAATTATATGTGTATACTTTACCCACTAAGGCACTTATACAACAGAAAAGTGCTAATATGATATGCAAATAAAAATAAAATCCTCATTTACCAATTTACCCATATTGAAAGATGAACCAACCAATACTGCTTAGATTCAACATTAAAAATGTGAATAACATCTTGTATTTTAGTTCTAACAATCCAATAGCTCAAAACCTATAGAATGTCAAGTCTACAAATATAAGTCACAACTAAGAAAATTTTATCAGTCCTTTTATTACTTAGTTCTTATTAATATATATATATATATATATTAATTTATATATCCTAATATATAATGTATATATCCTGAAGAGTTCTTAAGTTGATGTTTGATAAACCATAAACAAGGTTTTATTTATAATCCACTAAGATTTTATCACTAGGTAGAAAGCACGTTTTCATACCTTTTTATAGTCTTCCCAATCTCCTAAAGATAGAGAAAAGAATCTTTGGAAATTCACTGTGATCTGTCATCAGGCCCTTCTTGGATAATGGTGATGGTGCTCTACTTTCGAGTGTGCAGACAGACGTAAGTGAGGCGTGGTGCGTGGAGCGCTGTGCATGCAGCAGCACAGTCTTACAGGCAGAGGGGCACCGCCCGAGAGGTTGGTGCTCCGGGGATCGGCGCTACACTGGCAGCCTTTGGCAGCAGCATCCTCTAAGAAGCCTCAAGCTTTTTATCACTTCCTAAGCACTGTCTCTCTGTTAGCTACGCACTTGCTGGAAACTAGACGAGGCCTATTACTCTCTTTCCTCTTCATTCACTAATCCCATTCGCTTTCTTCCCCTAAACATAAAACATATGATCTGCTCAGGGTGACAAATGTATTCAGTAATGGAATGAAGTCAGAGAAAGTCAGTGACTCGAGGTACTGTGTTGTAGAAACAAGTAACATTTCCTGGAAATGACTTGTGTTTGCTGCATATTGGTTTGTTTTAAAGCCAGAAAAGGGGAGGGTTTTGAAAGTAACCTTTTAAATAATTGTTCTGTGATGAGCTTTTATATCTTGCTAGCAGACTTTCCTTGTGGTAATTTCTGTGCCACTAGGTCCACGCCTATCTGTTTTAAAATGTGTAATGTATTTTTCCCATGTTGTAGGCCCAGTAAGGTCAGTCACGCGTCCCTCCTCTAAACAGATCTCCAGTCCTATCTAGAATCCCCTCATAGTTTTACACCAAGATCTTCGTTAACCATGTTACTGTCCTCTTTCAAGAAATACCAAACACAATTTCTAAATAACCCAGATCTTCCAGGAAGAGACCTAGAATGACAGGTCTGGTCAATATTACGTGTTAAAAGAGCAAGCGTGTTGAAGGCTGCCACTTGCTTACCCTCTTCTGTTAAATTCTGTGTAATGCCCCCATCTGTTGTCTTGCTCTCCATGGTGTCATGTGATAGCATTCCAGGGCCCCTCTAGCTTCTCTCACTGAACTGCGGTCACTCCAAGAACGTCATTCTAGAAAAGCTGACTGGGTCACAGTGAAGACTTCAGAAAACTCTATATTAAATGAATGAATGTATGAACGGTTGAATGAGTGAGCCAATATGTGAATACATAAAAGAAAGAAAGAACATATGACTGCCTAACTAGGTCTTGAAGTTTGGCCTCCCAACTTTTAAGTCTAATGTAAATTCCAGTATGCCCAAATGTTTTCTATTAGTCAGGAAATATTGTTTGAGTGTGGTAAATTGTCACAGAATCTCACACTCAATTTGTAGCTGACAAACATGAATCGGGTCAACTCTCAAGATAACAAACTTATAACACATTTAGATTTAATTTTATGACAATATTTGAGTGGCTTATTTATGAACTACTTTTAAATACATAGTTTATTAGGAAAAGGAAAAAAAACCCTTTATATTTACCCCAAAACACATGATTCCACTGTTGGTGAGTTAAAGCCATATTAAATGAATACATGTATGTTTCTCCTAGAAGATGACTTTCATTTATTTGTCTCAAAAAAAATCCAGTATCTTCCAAAGCCCAATTTGCAACATATTAATTAAGGTAGTTTTAAATTGAGAAAGTGTTCATATGAAGTAGAAATTACTCTTAATTTTTAATGTTGATTCTAGTCTATGGAAGGGGGAGAGATACGTGGTTTACTAAGTATGTGTTCCTAAGTTCATCACTTTCCATGTTTCTTCCTCTATGACATTTGGTATTAAATAAATAAACAGTTACTCTTTCATGACTTAGACCTCCCTCTCTGTCTTTTTTTTTTAGACTGAATATCCACTGTGATGAACATTGATAGTCAAGATCTAAAATATGGCAGTTCAGTATCTAGTCTATTCTGATTGCTACATTTGAAGCATTGAGCTGCCATTGAGATCAAATATACCCATTAAAAGTAAAGTAAATATTGAATTTGTTTAAAAACTAATGTATTTGAGTTTTCTGATGGAAATGTCTATTAAGAGTAGAATATTGTTTAAATACAGAAAAGTATAAATGAGAAAAAGTTGACCCATAGCGTATCTACTTACATGGAAACATTACTGGCACTGATCTTTCTAATTTTTGAAATACATACATTATTAAATTCAGACATGCTGTGCCTAGTAACTTTGTTATGAGTATTTTCCATGTAACATTAATTTCCCTTAACAATGATTTAATGGCTGTATAGTATCTGGCCCTGCAAAGCTGGGCCATACATTATTTAACCAGCTTCCCTAGGGTTTGACCTTCAGATGCTTTTCAAATTTTTACCATTTTAATAAATAACAGCATTTCTTCAGGACCAGTTAACAGATGGACAGTTTGAAGGCTTTTTATGCATGCTGCTACATTGACCTGGTGGTTGAAGGGATTGGACTAAATCACTCCCCCTCGCAGCAATGGCAGTGTCCATTCCTCAAGCCCTCGACAGCCTAGGTGTGTCTCAGTTTTTACCACTTAGACAAAATGATGTCTCACTGTTGTTTTCCATATTTAATTATCACTGAACTTGTATCTTTTTCTTTTTTTATTATAACTGACAAAATGTGAGGGACAGGGAGACAAGAAAGGTGGGTGGAGGTAGGGAAACTTTCTTAGTATTTCTTCTCAAACTATGTCATCCGCTAAAAAAGTCATAAACTTGAATGTTATCTTCTCTATCTTCTTTCTCCAATAAAGCAATTATTATTACCATTTATTTGTGATGATTTTTCATGGTGCCAGCCCAAGAGTAGGTTTTATGTATGCATTTTGACTGTTAATAATAATAATTATTATAATAATACATAAAATCAACCCTTGGTTTATTGGAGTAACGAGATGGAGATGGGGGGTGGAAATCAGAGACAGACCTGAATCCCAGCGCCGCCTGGATGGTTCAGGCATCGCTCTCATCTCAGACGGACTAGCACCTCCTTCCCCAGGCAGTTCTGGGGCATCAGGCAGCAGCTTCATAGGTCTGTAGAGATGCTTGTGATCACACTGAGTCTACTGGAGGCCAACAGAGCCAGGTGAAAGGTAGAGAAAATGAGCCAACCGACTTTTCTTCCGGATGATTTTAACACCGATTTTAACAGATTTCTTTTCACTGAATTTACCACATGAATTCATTTAATAAGAGATATTTCAGCAGTGGAGGTATTTGTACATTTTGATCACTTTGCTAAATATGATTTTTTATATTTATCATTGATGTACCCTATTTAGTTGGAACAATTTGAGATGACTTACAAAAGAAGGTACATATATAATCATCCCACAATTATAAGAGAAACAAATGCTGTAAGAAAACAGAAGTAAGTTGGCTTCTTAACTTCAAGCCTTGGTTCTCAACGTCAGCATCTGTCCAAATCATCCAGGGGTCTTATCAAAGCACAGGTTGCTAGACCCAACCCAGAGTTGCTGATTCAGTATGTTTGTAGTGGGCATGTGAATTTGCATTTCTCGTACCGTATTGCCCCATGTGTAAGACACATCCTTTTTCGAAAAATTTGGGGTCTAAAAACTGGGTGTGTCTTATACAGTAGTTGTAGATTTTTTTTACTTGCATTTCCCGCTGAGGACGAGGCAATATATGAAGACAGTGATTCGTCATCAGACACAGATGAGGACAAGCTAATGGCTGGGAGTTTTGACAGTGATGAGGAGTTGAATGAATTTTATGATGAATAAAACTTGAGTTCAATAACTTTATGTAATACATTTTTTTTCAAATTTCGGGCCCCAAAATTAAGGTGTGTCTTATACATGGGAGCGTCTTATACAAGGGGAAATACGGTAAATTCACCCAGGAACCACACATGGAGAACCACAGGTCTAGATCACCCATTTATTTTGGGATTATTTGGGATCATCATTGATGAATGTTAGTTGTTTTGTTTTTGTTTTTCAAATAGTTTTTTTTTTTATGAACCACATATCCCACTGTCTGATCATACATAATAATAGCCATGCTATTATTTTCATAAGGCTCTTCATATGCATATAAAGGATATGATTGGTTGTATGCCCCAGTGGCTCTGAGCCTTGGCCACAATAGACACACCTAGAGAGTTTTTATATAACACCAATACGGAGCCTTATCTACACATATTCTGATTTAATTGGCTCATGATGGGGCCTAGATGCTATACTTTTTAGAACTCCCCTTGTGATTCAAGTATTGAGCCAGAATTGTAAGCCACTGATAGGTGGAGAGAAAAATAGCCCTTATTGCCAACAGGTAATTGGTTGTGTTATTTGTGGCTTGGGTGTCTTTTTTTTTTTTCTTCCTCTGCTCCCCTCCCCATCAATGTGTCTAGGCACTCATCCCTATTTTTTGGAGGAATGGAGCATGTTTGGGGTTCTTAAGTATGCCATTTTGTTCTGCTCTTGATTGGACTTCATCTGTTTTTAATGAACCGTTTCTCTAATCTGTCAAGGTCATTTTAAATTCTGTTTCTTTTTTCTACAGTTTTTAACCCCTGCCCAACTAAGTAGCGTCTGCAAGTTTAATGAGCAGATTTCCAATTTCCTAATTGAGACCATGCTCGTTAAGTTTTAATATTTTATCGTTTTACTGCAAATTATTTCCACCACGTGGGTGATGCCACCTTGACGTGGCCCGGGCCGTGCACATTTTCATTAGGTACATTTATTTAGTGCCTAGAAGTTGTGTGGTTTTTGATCACATTCTATGACTTCTACATAGTTGAAAATAAGAGTTGGCTCTGACTCCGTGTACTTTGAACTCTGAGGAGAATATGTATATAATATGAGCCGCAAAACAACACAATATATAAGCATTTAAACACAAAAATTGAACATGGAAAAGATAGGTCATACGTCAGGTGGATGCAATGTAATGGTCTAACCACGGCCATATAGAACTGAAGTAAGGCCACCAGCTGCCACTTATTAGCTGTGTAACGTTGCTCCTTGTGCCTCAGTTTTGTCACCCACTAAATGGGATCTTAATCACTCCTGCCTTGGTTTGTTAGAAGGATTTAAATCAGGTAAGGCATGGAAAATTCTCAACAGAGATCAAAAAATAGCAGCAATTCAAATAAATAGTAACAATTGAATCAGTTAATTGAGGAATTGATAGAAGGCATTTTAGGTTTGGTTTGACAGGGCTGATAATTACTAATCCACATGACACAAGGATGGTTGGCCTGGGACCTGCCTTCGTTGACTAATGAGGCTAACCTGGAACCTTTGGTTTTTCCAAGCTTAAGCATGTTTTTCTGCAAGCAGACAGTTTAGATTTTCATTCTCAGTGTGCTGTGTTTATCATTGGAAAGTGTGCTTCTGCAGATAACTAACTATAGCTACTAAGTGACAAAGTCAGAATTCAAACTCAGGATTTCTGTCTATAAGTTGGTCATTGCTAAATGGTAGAAACAGCCCCAGACATAAGTCGTGAAGAGAATGGGAATCTACAGAGGGCCCCAAAAAATGTATACGCATTTTAAGAAAGGAAAAAAAAACTATTAATATTGTAATACTCAATATATACCAATAACAGAAGATGAATACAAGTCACGTTTGACTTCTGCATTTACAAGAGGTGCTCAAAGTGGTTACCATCAGTGTCCAGACACTTCTGATTACGGTGAACTACTGCTTGAGCAACCCTGACCAAAGTGTCCACTTGTATACATTTTTTTGACACCCCTGGTATTTTAGCAAAAAGATTCCAAAAAGAATAAAGTAGCCAATATTTGACCACTTACTACACATCCAACATTGTTGAGTGCATAACTTACATTGTCTTAAACTGAAACTTAGAAAAGTTAAGTAATGTGCCCCAAATCACAAAGCCGATAAATGAGAGTCAGGAATTTAACCCAGATCTGTGACAGCAAATTGCATTCTCTAAATCACTTCAAAAAAAAAAGATGCCTAATTTTGAATGGAATCAGGAAACTACTTTTTCGGGAATAGAAGATGCATTCAAAAATTACAGAATTAAGAGTACAGGAAGATAAGGTGGAGACAGGAGTTGTGTTGAACTTCCTCTTGTGACAGGATAAGTGGGAACAGTCAGCTGAGAGATTTTTCTCTTGAGTTCAGCATGTATATAAACTAGTTAAATAGCTAAAAAGAAGGTGTCTGGGGAGAAAGGGGCTGTAGATGGACTAAATGAGGGTTTTAGAAATAGAGATAGATTGGAGGGGACGGGTTAGAAGGGTAGGCAATTTACATACTTTATCTTCTTTTCTCTATTGGTTTACTTAAAATAAGTAAACATCAAGGGTTATCTCTTTGAGCCCATAAAAACTAACAGTTTTTTGGTGAAACAATTTTTATAGCACTTTACAGATTTCTGAGTGCTTTCATATACATTATTTTGTTTGATTGTAACATATTGGTGGGCACTTTTACAATTTGCTTCTATTATGCTAAAATATGCATTAAGTAAGTACAATAAACATGTTTATACCAAATTAGTTAAAGTCACAACTGTACTGGAATTTCTTTGCACATACCTTTTTAACGTTTACTTCACTGTAAATGACTAGTTTAATTATGATTAAAAATGTAGGTGTTATTCGGAAAATCCTGGCCATCAGGCAGTGTCATGGAGGATCCTGGCTTTTTTCTTCGCATTTTACACTTTCTTTTTCTATCTCAAAAAAAATCTCACTACTGCTACTGCTCAGACATGTTTAGAAGGAAGTAATTTTCCCCATGTAATGCAGTTTTGAGTCCCAAACTATCAGTTTGATTTAAAAAAAAATTATATTTTCAGGCTTGCATTACTATAGCATTTGCAATCATAAAAAGAAAAAAAAACACAAAAAACTTTGTACAGCCTTTTGTCTGAAGTTTGACGGTTTACAAAAACTCTTGTCTTTATAGATTATAATTACATAAATATCTAGTGATTCATGCAAGTAAAAACCTCAGATATTGAATTTCCTGGAAAGTCTTCTCTTATTTGCCCTTGACCATTAGATTGGACTAAAATTAGACTTAGTCAAGGTCATGTGTCTATTTATAAAAAGTTTCTTTAACTCCCGAATTATTCCTGTTTTTGTTCTTTGTCCAGGCTTGACTGGCACGAACCCGTTGCAGTATGACGTGAACTGGCCAAGCAGCATTTAAAAAGCTGTAAAGCAGGATTATTTCTGCCAGACAGGAAAATATTCTTACGTTTCATACTCCTAAAAAAAGTGTTTACTTTTTAAAATCTTTTCCAAAACGAAAATAAATGTCTACATAAGTTAAGGGATACAATTTCTGGTCAAACTGTTTACATGTATGTTTGTGCCAAAACCAGTACTAGCTAATATGCTCAGTGGGAGTGCCACTCCTTGTGTCTCTTCACCTCCCACTCACCCACATCCTCAGATAATTATTTGCAAAATTTGATCAAATTAAGCATCACTATGCTTATCATATATGCTACCATTTTTTTTCCATTTAGACTTTTTCCATTATAGAATTTGTATTTACTGTTATTCTGAAAAAGGACCAAAGCCTGAAAATTGATGCATTATTGCTAGTTGTGCTGTAACACTTACAATACAGCTGAAGGAAAGAAAATACTAGAGGGTGGACTTAGTTTTCAATTCCAGCTTTGCTGCTTCTATGCTGGCAGTTGCTGAATCTCTGTACCTTTGCTTTATCATCTGTCAATGCACAGAAATGATGCCCACCTTATAGGGTATTTGTGAAAACTGAATTGAACAAGCCATGCAAAGCACTATGCATTCAATCAGTGTTAACTATTGTTATTGATGATAATATTAGGCCCTATGTTAACAAGGATGCTGGCTGGGATGGAGACTGTACTCTGGAAATATTTGAATTTTGAGCATTTCAGAAAGGAAGGAAAAGAAAGTCAATTATACCAACTAGCCTCATTGTCCTGCCTCCTGGGAAGCGCCCTGGATCCGATCCATGGAACGGTTTACATGACTATGAGTGGCACTGATACAATTATGGAGCTTGACTGCAGAGCCATTTCAGGGCAGCCAAGGTGGCTTATTTTTATGTAATTTAGATTAATTTTTCTGTTTTACTTGTACTGCTACCAAACCAATTTCAAAACATGTTCAGTTTTCTGCTTTGTAAGTTTACTTCAAAATCAGTGCGATAGCTAACGTTCCTGTTTGATTTGAAATGATTAAGAAGACCTGCAAGATTGTAGCTCTCTATAAATTGCTTCGACAGTGTTGCTGCTGCCTTCATACCATTATAAACACCTACAGCTTGGTGGAATACCCAGGTGTACGGAAGCACATGTTAAATTTTCACCAGTTACGTACATTTATATCATAGCAACTAATTCAGGAAACATGGATTTGTAAATGACACTGTTGCAGCAATAAAAGTTGGGGCTGCCTCTTAAGATAGGAAATAGGGAAAATCAAGTTAAGAGGAATCTAATTCAATCATTATAATTATTTTACTGGAATTTCAAAAGAATGGATCAATAATGGTATTGCGTCTCATGCTAAGAACCATGGCTCACAAAATTAAGAAATCAGTTCTTGTTAATTAAACTTAAATATGATGGCAGAGATCTTTGTACCATAAATCGAGAGCCTGATCTCTGGCTATTTTGTTCCATACTTAGTATAACATACAGTACACTGTTCTCAGCCAAAGCCCTATGTTGTCTGGGCAACTCCTGTTGCCATAGCAATGAAATTCTTTTGCGGGAGCAGGGCGAATGCTAATTGTAGCCATTTGTTGTTCCTTCTGTCGATCCCTTAACTAGCACAGTTGTCGAGCAGCCAGAGACTCTGGGTGAGCAGCACGCAGTGCCCCCAAAAGCATTGCTGCTGAAGGCGACTGCTTGCTCTGCTTAAAAAATCATTTGAGCAGCCGACAGCGCTGACAGTGCCACTAGGTGGGCAGAGGCGCACTTGACTCAGACCCTGACAACTGTTGATCTGGGACTTAGAGGCACAGAGACGACTGTTTAAAACCTGTTGAGAAGGTACTGATGACATAGAGATTAATTTGACACCAGAGTCTCAGAGGTGGGTGCTAGGCATATCATAGCAACAGTTTATCCAGGCTACACTCAATCCTGGAATGCCCAAAGGCTGTAGGAGACAGATCAAGCGTTCTTTCACTGATTTCCATCGGAAACTGCATTCCTGTGGCCTACAGTAAAAACATTCATTTGGTTGGAACCAGCCCGTTGTAATGCACGTAGGTATTAGTTTCAGTTTGTTCTGGTAAGCCCGACCCCTTTTTCTAATCCCTTATTTTTAAAGATTTATGACTTACCTTCCAGAAATGAGTTGAAACTGAAAATCAACGTCAATGAGAACAGACTCCTTTTGAAAAATAAATGACAAAGTGGTATCTACCAATTGTATGCCCTTTCGTGCTAGTTTAATTTGTGAACATGTTCTTAAACCTGACAAGTAATAATTCATTGTAAAACCTAATTGCTCTATGTACTTGGGGAAGAAAAAATTAATGGTAAGAGAAATTATAATTGTAAGAGAAAACACGTGAGGTACTATTATATCTTTCCTTTAAACACGTATTGACCAACAATAATGGTCAAGTTCATGAGGTTTGTAAAACCAGCTACTGTGTAAACATAGTGAGAAATTTCAAAGTATTTTTTTAGGTATAAATTTAATATATATGCCTGTTAATTTAATAAACTGAAGGTGCATCCTGGCTGAAATGTTCTTAAAATTCAACATTAACTAATATCGTAGGCTTGTTATGTCAAGCTATTCCTCACTATAGCTTTATGTTTGTTTGTTTTGAAATAGTCAAAATTGGCATAAATATGGCCAAGTCATAACTACAGAATCCTCTTTTTTCCTGGAGAACAGGGAAAGAAGACCTTTCATTCAATGTGATTTTTTCTTTCCTTGAAAGAGCTCCATGTAGAGTTAATGTTTTTATCACTTCTCCTGCTCTTTCCAGGGAGACAGCTACCAGAGTATATCATTCAGTGCCCTGAAAGAAATTAGTTTCTGATGATAGTGATCGTAGTGAGTCATTTGCGTGCTTCAAATACTAAACCAATCAGTCCCATCTCATTGATTAAAATACATACTCAGTTCATAAATTCCAAGGAGAAAATAACTTGAAATTTATTTGGTGAAATTTTCTAAGACCTACTGTTATTGTCTTTTCATAATTTTTAATTTTTCTTTTTAAGAATTTTTATTGGGGAATTGGGGGAAGGGGAACAGACAAGTTGCTGTCCTTTTGTTCTTCAGTCTAGTTGTGGAGGACGTTGCTTCACTGGCCCAAGTTGGCATCATCATTGCGCTCTTCCCGGGCAAGGCAGATCAGTCGCCGGCTTCTGGACAGCCGCTCACTGTGGCTGCTGGCTGCACACGCTGGCTGCTGGCTATACACAACAGCCCATGGCAACCCTCTGCAGAAGGGGCTGCAGCCTACGCAATCGCTGGCGACTCATGGCAGCCCAGCTCCAGGTTGAGCTGTTGTTCAGCATCTTAGCTGCAGAGGGCAGTGTCACTGGCCCTCATATGTGGGATCCGAACCGGGGCCCTCTGGCGTCCCAAGCCAGTTCTTAACCAACGCGCCACTCGGCCGGCCCTTCATAATTTTTAATTAAGACAAAAATATCTACAAATTATGTAACAAATACTGTCTTCTAAATAGTATATGCATTTTGTTTGTGAACTTTATACACAAGCTATCTTAGATATTCCTTAATGAGCTCTGTGGGATATTTTAAAAGTTTATTTTCATTAACTCCTTAATTTAAAAATATTTAGCCATACGCTAAAACACTGTATTCCCAGCATAGTAAATGAGAAAAGAGCTCTAAAAGGTAAGAAATACTCTTTAATTCCTTAGTCAACAGAGATCAAGTTACTGTCAAATTTACTAGCCATCATGGCTTCCGGTCCCCCAAGTGATTAGGTTCCCCCTTGGGCTCTGAGAACAAATGAAGCCTAAAATATCCTCACCGTGAGAATGCACATCCGTTTTCCCCTGGCAGAGAGAATTGGTGTTAACATGAAACTTAGCGGTGGGCTGGATGATAATGGGCAGGATAGATTTCCGTGACCATCAGGCCGCACAGTAGTCCTCCCGAGAAATAAAAGTAGACACCCTCATTCTGCCCAAGTTCTTTTCCTTAATGGCCAGGGAGGTGAAAGGCCTAGAGCCTGAATACTGGACAGGGAGTTTTCTGATACCAAGGAGTGTTCCGAAAGCACATAGTGTTCACACCAAACCTCATCAGGAAAGCCAGCTGTGTGCGGCAAGTACCTCGAGTTCCCACTGGCATCCTTCCCGGAGCAGAAGCGTAACTACTGCTGACTGTGCCCTTGCCTTCCTCTCGTGTAAGAGCCTGCAGCCCACTTTGTCTTGTTGGCTTCTCTGTAAGCCTTTGCTTCCAATGAGGCCACATGCCTGACATCTGCCCAGCTAAGCTCATTTGGGCCAGGACAAATGAAAGCATTCGCAAACAATTTCCAGTGGAAAGTGACAGTCCACAGACTTTTAGAATCAGGTCGCTTGATTGGAGTGGCACTTGCAAAAGGGGACTATGGCCTAGGAAGGACAAGTTGACTATGAGGAAAAGGAATCCAGGGGAAAAACAGTTCTGGTGTGGATGACGGGATGATCACTTCCTGAAATGAGAAGAATGTAGTCATACATCATTCAAATGTGAGACAGTTTTCCATTGAGGAGGGAGCCTGTCCACAGTCGGATGTAAATCAAGAAACCCATGAAGAGATGTCGTCTCGGTGCTCATCAAGTTAGGTGGCTTCCTCTTTCAGTTTGAGATGTCTTCTGTCACAGGCCCCTGTAGCCAAGACAGGACCAGATGGCTTAAAAGAACCTGGAACTCCACTGGGAAAATGAAAGAATGAGTGACCTGAATTTTAAAATTCTGTTTTAACCCGTTCAAACCACTCACTCCTTGTCCCTCCTTATAAATAAAAGATGGTTGAAGAGCTATTTCCCAATCTGATCATCCCACCATCTCCCCAAGAAGGTTGATGAATCATTCATTCTAGTAATGCATAGATGGAGGCTGGCTGATTGAAAAATCTAGCTGTAAAATCTGTATCTCGTATGGATATTTATTAGAAGGTCCAGTTGCTCTTGATCTGTGTAGGAGTCCCCAGGACATCATGTGGAAATCACTTCCTAAGTGTGTATGCCTTGATGACAGTCTGAATAACGGTGGTGATTTTTTTTTTCACATATTGGTAATTGTTAACAGGGGTCACCTAAGCACCCTGTTAAGAATTTTTTAGTATTTTTGTGTTTTATAGTTTGATTCACTTTTATGGTTATTTTCTGTCATTTTCAGCCAAATATGCCATCTTCAAAATTTTGCAGTGTTATCTGAATTAGTTTTAATTGTACCCAGTATTAAATGATTTGCTCCTAAGAAAACTAGTCAAAAATGAATGTTTCCAACTATGGATTATATATTAGTAAATTTTTACATCTCAGCATGATTTTGTCACTTTTGGGTGATGATAGTTCAAGTCTTTAATTTTTAAAACTTAAATTCGTTTTTCTCTTTGTCAGTCACTGTATGAAAATGATCAGACACACTGGGAACTAGCACTATTTAAATTATAAATTAAGTATAATGAGAAAAACTCTATCAGTGGTTCCAAACCTTGCTGTTTGTTTTAATCACCTGCGCAGCTTCTTTAAGAAGCCGTTTTATGAGCCTCATTTCAGACCTACTGGAACAGAGCTGGACAGGTGCTCAGGAACCGTTTTTAAACAAATTCCTCAAAAGATTATTGTGTCCCTAGTTGGAAAAGGAGCATTTTGGAAACAACAATCTGGAGTAATATTTCCCACTTTTTAATATCAGGTTTCAATGTGAAAACAAAGCTGAAAATCTTGATGTCGATTCCAGGAGTATTCAACACCAACTGGCTTGTATTTTTCTTTTTGGTTCTTTTTTGATGTTCGTTTTTCTCCAAAAGGAAAATATTTCAAATACTTGAGTATAAAAGGTATATACAATAAAAAAAAAGATGTTAAATAGGTAATGTAAGTATTACTGACTGAAAATAAACTTAAAGTAATATAGACCATGGACAGAATTACTGTTTTTAAGGTATAGAAATTGTTTAAAAAAAAAAAAAACACACTCCAGAGTGCAAAAACAAAAAATTGTGACTGCATGAACCAGTGGTTGGAAGATTCATTTCAATCCATATTCTTCCATACTGTTTACTCAGCCCATGAAACATACTTCCAACATTAGTGAAAACTGCCAAATAAGCAGAATAGACATAATTGGCTAAAACTTAATTAGAAAATGTCTTTCAAAAATCGTTTTTAGAGAACCCTAAAGTAAGCATAGATTGCAGGCATTTTGTTTTGTTTTGTTTTGTTTTGTCTTGTTTTGTTTGTTTTTGTAGGCATTCATTTTTAATCAGTCTGTTAGTGTCAGTTTTCCAGAGCTGAGGAGAACAACTTTAGGCCCAGCTGGCTGTTCCCCGGCTAATAGCAACTCACTGCTTCAGTCAAGCCTGGGCTGCCAGTTAATGGGATTGTAACGAATGACAGCTTAATTTCACCTACATTTATATGTGCAACTGCTTTACTTCATATATTACGTCCACTTGGGAACTGGTGACCATCGGCTTGCAGGTAATTCTCAGCTGAGCAAGGACTATCTCGGTGGCACACACCAGCCACTAGTGAATCTATTTCTCTCACCACTAAAATCATGACACATCCTGGAGCCACTTGTCGGCAATACCTCTTCCAGGATATTTTGCTCTCCCATTATTGGAAGTATCGCTCTTTAGATACACCAGAAGAAATTGCTAAAACCTTCGGCATTCTGTTTTTAAAACATGGTTAACCCCTAGGTTCAGCAATATTCACACCTGAAATAGGATTAGCCCCTCCACGTTGGGTTTTGGTCCTGTCTCCCTTCTGTTCTGCCTCCTCTTTCATTTTCTTGCTTTGCTCTTGTTAAACATGCTGACATACCTCAGGCTGTGTGTTGAACTGGAGGAAAAAGAAAGATATAAAAGTAAGTTATAAAACACTTCCTCCCTGGCAGGCTAATGTTGTCTGTTCTTATGAGAGCAACTCCAGCAAGAAACCTTTCTGGAACAAAAAGGCTGAACCTTACCAGTTGTCCATAAGCTTCACTCTAGTCATTCTTAACGAAAACGCTTTGGTCTCTCCACATCTTGGGTCATTCCCCCTGATGGAGATCCTTTTTCTCCTTTGTCCAGGCCACACTCAGTTTCAAAGCCCTCTTTCAGATGCCACCTTCCAGGCCACTCCTGGGTCAAAGATAAATAATCCTGCTGCTCTCTCTGTGCGGCAATAGCGCTCTGCTTCTGTTGTACTTGGTTGGTTGTGGATACAGTTGCCTCTCTCGCTGGGATGTGATGCCTGGAGGGCAGTGACTTCCTTGTTCATCCTGGATTCCCCAGTGCCAATCAGAGTGCCCGGCAGCTAGAGTGCACCAAGTGGGCTTAGGGATTAGGCTACCATCTGTGCCTACATAATATTTTTGTAGTTAATTGACTGGTATCATCAGCCCAAATATTGGATATTAAGTCTTCCTCTGGTATCAGACTGATAATCATCTTTAAAATTGGGGGGGTTATTTTTGCTTGTCATTATTATTATTTTTTCCTGATTTATTGCATACATACAGAAAATGCACAAATCTAAGTATCTATGATTCAGTGTATTTTCTCAAAATGAACTCCCCATGTAACCAGCACCTGTGTGTTTTTTTAGCAGTGTGGAAAATAAATAACTGATCCTAACATAAACTTAGTATAAGAAATAGTGTGGTCTGCCGCCATTTTCCTTGATTGTGTGTGTGTGTGTGTGTGTGTGTGTGTGTGTGTGTGTGTGTGTGTGGTGCCTGGGTTTTCAGACAAGAAAGTGAGAGTGACGCCTGTGGTGTATAAACTTTTTTCCTCTATTAAAATGCTTTTTTATTCTCCCAGTTGCAGTCCCTTGGCAATTTCAAAGGAAATTGAATTTAAATATGCTCTTCTAGCTGCATTTAAATGTATGTAAATGTATTGAAAATAAAAACTTTAAAGGAAATGAAAATGCTTTACAAATACCCCATTAATTCCCCAAGCATCCCTACATGACTCTGAAAAAGACAGTTGTCATAGAATCAAAAGGCTAGAAGAGACCCTTCAGTAGATCTATGAATGGCCATTACAGAAAGATAATTGGCCACTTTTCCTTTAAAATGTTCAGAAAAGGAAACTTCATCCTTGTTTGTGGCAGTCCTCAGCTGGGGCTGTCTTGCAAACCTAGGAGGGGTGAGGCCAGGGTGGGAGCGTTCTCTTCCTGGGTGGTACTCACTCAGGCCCGTTCGGAAGGGTGCATCCAGGTCTCTTCCGCCACCTCCGAACTGCAGTCCAACCTACTCATTATTCCCTTCCCCACACTGGAAATCGTCTGGTGCCTCATCACCACCACCAGCGCATACACAGCACACCCATCACCAAGTACAATCTATCCCATCTCCGTCTGGCCGCTGCCTTCTTTCAGTCCATGGTCATGTCTAGACTGTTTTATCTGCGATAGTATCCTGCTTTCTCTCCCCTCCTTCACTTTTCCTCCCACCCCATTCTTTCCTTCATGCTACTCACTACGACTAAAGACATCATCCAAACATACAAATATTTTCATGCTCTGTGAATTCCAGTACTTTGGAATGGGAACTCCCCCACATGGCATTATATGTGCCTCCCCCAGCTCATCGGTTTGCACCTGTCACCAGATGCCACCACCTCAACCCACCGCTGGCTGCACTTGAGCCATCTGCAATTCCCAGCATGACCCACACTGTTCAACTGGTGCAATTCTTTCATCTTTTATGAAGGCTGCCTCTGCATTTCACCGTCCACATTTTGTGAAGATTAAAAATGTGGTCACCCTCTCTGAGGATGGCCACCCCCCAAAATCTACCATTTCTTCAATTCTAATGAGTTTTGTTATTATTAATGAAGAATGAATTAAATTGTCAAAGCTGCTTAAATATAAACTTACAAGATGATAAAATAAAAACATGACCTACTGCGTAGAGTAGAAGTATCTTGATCTGTTCTTTCTATACATTTTTTTTCTTTCCTTTAGCAGCATCTATGCTTAGATGACATGCTGGTCTTTTTAGATGACTACTCACTTGTGGGTTGCTGAAAATAGTGCGGACAGGGATTGAGAAGGGTGGGTGGTGAGAGTGAGTTTGTACACTCTCAAGTGGAGATTTAAGCTTCAAATAGTTTCTTTGCACTGCCCTGGGTTTTCTGTCACTTTTTACTGCCCAAGTAGTTGTGGAACTTAAGTCACAGGCCTTTTATGATGGAACCTAGTGGTCTGGCTTCATTTCCTGTAGCTGCCCCCCTTGCTATAAGAGTGACGTGTCACCACTATTTCTTTACAACCCCGTGGTGTCTGTACTATATTGCAGTGTTTGGGTCTGTCTCTCCATCTCTACCCCACTCACCCCTACCCCCACCACAGCTATTTCCTTTAATTAAATGCCTTTCTGGACTCTGAAGCTTACTTTTTTAAAATCTGTATTTTCTAAATTTCTAATATTTCTGCTGGAAATCTGCTGCAGGGGTATATGTCAGCTGTTAGTATCTTGTTTTGCAGATATGCCCTTTCCAGTGTCATCATTTCCAGTTTTCATTTAAAATTGAGGGTTTTTGGGTTTTGGTTTTCATTTAAACTTTTTTCTGGTTTTAGTTTTAATAGTTCTGTGTTTGTTGTTTTATTTTTGCATGTTTTAATGAAACACTACATACATGTAGAAAAAGGCACAAATTATAATGGTACAGTTGAACAGCATGGGGGTTAGGGGTGCTAACCCCACCCCCACATAGTCGAAAACCCACTTATAACTTTTGACTGACTAAAACTTAACTATTATACACCCTATGGTTGACCAGAAGTCATACTGATAACATAGTTGATTAACATGTATTTGGTATGTTATATGTATTATATACTGTATCTTACAATAAAGTAAGCTAGCGGGAAGAAAATGTTAAGTCATAGGAAGAAAAAATACCTTTACAGTACCATGTGTATTATTGATACTGTAAGTTTATATCGTCTGTTTTAGGCTTTGCAGTTGGCAAGTTTTTTCAAATTGTCAATTGAAAAATATTTGCATATAAGTGGGCCTGCTCAGTTCAAACCCATGTTGTTCAAGGGTCAACTGTGTGTAGTTCAGTGTGTTTTCTCAAAATGAGCACATCATGTAACTCCACCCATACCAAGGAACAGGGCATCACGATTACCCCCGAGGCCCCATTTTCTGTTCCCTCCCAGTCACCATCTCCTCTCCTTGCCTCTTTCCCCACTTCCCACGGATAACCATCCTGTGCCTTAAGACCATCAGTTTATTTTGCTTTTTACTTTTGCTTCTTTTGAGCTTCATATAAATGGGATACCACAGTCTGTTCTCTTTGGAATGTTCCTTCTACCACTCAACATGTCTGTTAGATTCAATCACAATGTTACATATAACAATTCTGTACTAATTTTTAACTGCTGTCTAATATTCCATTATTTGAATAGCGTATAATTTGTCCAGTCTGCTGTTGAAACATATCTGGTTTGTTCCCAGTTTGAAGCTATTCTGAATAGTGTTACTTAGGAATACTCTCAAACATGTCTTTTTTTGCGTACACATACAGACATATCCATTTCTATCAAATATAAGAGGAGTAAAATTGCTGGACCACAGCATGTGCTTATGTTTAGTTTACACGAATCCTACCAGAAGATTTTCCAAAGAAATCTTACCAATTTATACTTCCATCAGCAGTGAATGAAATTACGGTTGCTTTATACTCGCAATATTTGGTATTGCCATTCTTTCAAAATTCTTTTTTATTTTAAGCATTCTGATGTGCATTGATATTACACTGGGGCTATAATTTGTATTTCCTTTCATTTGTAACCTCTCTTATGAAATGCCTAGTCGAGTCTATGGTCCATTTTTCTATGGGTCCATTTGGTCCATCAACCCCTCTGTCCATGTTTCTTGATGTATCCTGGGTGGAAGCTCTTTGGTGGGTATATGTAACATGTATCTTCTCTCGCTCTGCAGCTTGTCTTTTCCCTGTCGCGGTGGCGTTTTTATGGACAAAAGACCTTAATTTTAATGTAGTCCAATTAATTAGCTTTTTCCTCTATGGTTAACATTTTTAGTCTCCTATTTAAGAAAACTTTGCTGACCTCAAGATCATGAATATATTGTTTTCTTCTAAAAGCTTTTTTTTTAACCATCCTTATTTAGCGCTACCATCTAGAATATGGAGTTTAAATCCATTTTTTATTCTTTTTATTTATCTTGTTTTTTCTATCTTTTTTCTTGTATATGTACATTTTTTTAACTCTGATAAAATACACGTAACATAAAATTTGCCATTTTAATCATTTTTAACTTTAAACTTTTAACATTAAATCCATTCATATTGTTGTACAAGCACCACCGGTATCCACCTCCAGAACTTGCTCATTTCCCAGCTGAAAATCTGGACTCATTAAACACTAACTCCCATCTTACTTACGTATTTTTAAAGAATAATACTTTCTACATTACTTGTAACAAATTTAAAAATACCAGATCTGCATACAAAAATGTATTTTAGGTTCTTAATTTCTAATTCTTACAATACTTACTTCCTAACTTTAAGCACTGTCAGAAGAAGAATGTACCTTAAATATTTGAAAATGTTGCACTTTTTGTTTTATATATTTTTAATTTACATAATTTTGACTTATTACTATTATGTTGAAACAACAGAGAGAAGGCAGAAAAATATGTCAACGTGAGGCAATACTCATGATAAAAAATCAAATAAGAGACTATGAATGCAATTAGAATACAAGTAATTTTCACAGACTTATTTTTTTCTCTTTCAAAATCTTGTTAATGTTGAATAATATTTAGTTCAATTTCTGGAATGTGACTTTATTTTATAAACTTCTACCGTTGATATAGTAGTTGCCATATTTGAATTGGACTATAGATTTTATTCTTGCATGAAATCTTTATCAGTCTACCCAATTATTTTTAATTTATTTAAGATTATGTAAACAGTTTACCATTATAGAGTGGAATATATCACTTTAAAAGTAGCATTTTGCAACCTTTTCTCTTATTGCTAGCAGTACTTACAGCTTTCTTCCATTAGTGTTCTTCTCTCTAAAATACACTTAAATCTGTAATATTTTCATTATGTAGATACGAGTAACTCAAATGAGTAGTATAATAGCATAAGTGCTATCAGAATGTTTCTTTCCCTTTTAAGGATATTTACTCACATTTTCTTTGTATATTTGTGTCTCATACATGTACCCCTAAAATATCTGTGTAATGAGAGGAAATACAAGGAAAAAACTTAACTGTGTCTTTTTTCTTTCCTAACTACTCCATCCCTTGTACCTGTTCTCTTTCTTTTAAATTGCATCGGCTTAATTTTAAAGTTTCCTTTAAGTTGATCGTGTTTGTCTTATCAGGAATGACAGCTGGTTAAACTTTAAAAATGACTTCAAAATGGCTAAGGTGGATATGGGAAATAACTAGATACCTTGCTTTCCTACAATTTCAGGTCCCCGTAGCTTCTCCCTGTTTGTTCATCGTCCCCATTGCCTCATTCCCTTCCCAGCCTCGGGGTGGATCCCTTGAGCATATTCCCACTGTTGACTCGCTCTTCGAGAAGATGCCCTCCATGCTTTTGGGCTACACCTTCTTTGTTCATCATCTTGTTGTCTCATCCCCTACTCCTCATCCCCTTATTATACTGTGAACAATATTGGGGGTCGGGGGGTGGAGTAGATATATTGTGTCTCTAATACAGATCAAATGATTCTAACTTGTGAAAGAAAGGTAGGTAAGTTATGTAGCCCTAGCTTGTTCCAAGTTTCTTGACCCTGTACGTTTAACTTAATGAAGTTTTTTCTAAGATAATACCTATGCTAGAATTTAACTTGCTTTTACTTTCTTCCACGGCATTTTTATGGGCTGCTTAAATATCCATTGTTTGCTAATTTTACAAATTCTGGAAGGACTTGGTACATGGTGTTAGCATATGGGGAATCCCAGCACACAGGCTAATTAGATATCAGTAGCACTATCATTGTAATTAATATTAGCAGGTACCATTTACTGAGTGCTATTTGTGTGACAAGTACCGTGTGCTTATTTTCACTCTTACAATGGTCCTGTGAGGCAGGTCAGACTATTCCCATTTCCAAGGTATAGAGAGGTGAAGGCACGCGTACGTGGTCTCATATGTAACGTAGGAGAGAAGTGGATTGGAACTCACATTTTTCTACCACCAAAATAGGTATCTCTTAAGTTTTATGCTTAAAGTATATTTTAATTGTTCTTAGACAAGAATATATTTCCTAAGGAAGCAAGGAAGAAATATTCTGAAATGATTCTACAATATACCCTTGAGTAAGTAGGTAAAATGGGTGTATACATGGTACAGAAATTTGAATGATGCGTGTCTGCTCAAGTTTCATAATAAGCATGTATTTTCCGGTGTCCTCCATTGCACTTTCGTGGTGCTTAACAGGAGTCATCGTAGCTCTGTGGTAAGAGAATATGCACTGGGATAAGCAGACCTGGGTTCAAATCCCAGCTTTGGTATTTACTTAATGTTTAATCTTTCTATGCCTGTTTCTTTTTTAAACTCCATAAAAGAAATGTACTTTGTAGATTGTTGCTGGTACTAAATAAGTTATGTATTTAAAAGCTTTTCCCAGAATGCCTGGCCCAGAGTAATACTTACAGACATGAAAGATCATAGAAGCTATTATATGAGTACTTCTGATTCTGCTGGTACTGGTGGTATTGATGCTCAGAACAGCACTGTTGAGTTACATACGTTGATATTCGTCATTACCAAATGAGAAAATGGGTACTCAACAGTAGTTAGCTTAACCAGCTCATATTGCAGCATACGGAGTAAAGAATTTCTAATTCTTGCATCTGATGTGGCTTTTCTACTATACCACGCAGCCTCCAACAGTTCCCTGTGAGAATGCTAAATATGTTCAAGATTCAAATTAAAATTCAGGAGATGAAATGTGATTAGTTTATTTTGTACAGCACGTTATTCTAGAGGATCACATTCTTAACGAAATGCAAATTCAAAACTTCAAATTCCTTTACTAATCCTGCTCTACTAACAGTTGTTAATTTTGATACTTTGGACCTAAGCATGGGGATAGATCCTTACAACATGGTCAGGAGAGATGGGAGGCCAGGAGGGAGAGTGTTTAAACTTTACCCTGAAACGTTCTTTTTTTTTTTTTTCAGCTGAGCCATCCTGCCACCTGTTGGCAGCTCAGCAGCTGTTCAGCTCGAGCCAGGACTCGAACCGCTGTTGCTCAGAGCTCGCACTCTTGAGCCACTGAGCCACTCGGCCAGCCCCCCTGAAATGTTCTTAATACATGAGACTATATTGCTTCACTGCTGTTAAACAAAACAAAACAAAACAAAAAAGAACTGGGAAAGTCATTGGTTGTAAACACAGCCAAGATTCTGTGGGCAGTGTGTTGATGAAACATTTCAGTATACAAAGAGACGTATAAGTCATATGTACAGTGGTCAAACTACCTAAAATGTGGGAAGATACATTTTAAGTCGATCTGTAATGGTTATTGAAACAGATGTAGAACTGACTTAATCTACAGAATTCCCTTATGGGCACTGCAAGCTATTACATGAAGGAGTAGATTTTTAAAGTGGTGCCATTTAAAACTATTTTCATGGATTAATGGGATTATAGCATTATTCGGAAAATGTTGAGGGATATATTCTCTGGTGCTTGTTTTCTTCTTAGAGTCTTAGTATCTGACAGTAGGTCAAATCTGTCTCAGCGGGGGCCTGCCTAGAGGACAGCACCTCCCTCCCCAGCGCAAGCTGGGAGGAAGCAACCTGGAGGGAAGATGACAGTCCTTTAACAATGCAGGTATTGCTTCAGCAAATCAATAGGCTCAGGTCTGGCCAGTCTCTCTGGAGTGCTCTGCTGTCCCTTCCTGCTCCTTCAGCGGCCACTTTAGACCCCCCTCCACCTTCTTCGCACATACCCTTTGCTGCTGTGGTCCTCTCATTTTGGCAGGCCACCACCTTGACCAGTATCTTTATTAAAATGACCCCAGACCATTGTTACCATGGGTACAAATTCTGGCCGGGAAATTCTATAAATTGGGTCATTTTACATTTTAAGTGAGGGAGATATGCCTTGTGTATCTCTGAGGTTGGCAACTAAACTTGGAAGGTGTCTGAACATGAGAATTTGTGTAAGATGAAGTCAAGCTAATATTTAATGAGCATCTACCCTATGCCTAGTGTTTTATTATATAGGTTAATTCATTTCGAACTCAGATCCACCTTTTTGAGATAAATCCACTTTTGCAGGTGAGAAAATGGTGATGTTAAGAGAGTAACTCACCCAAGGTCATACAACTAGCTAGCTGAAATGAGATTTGCATCAGCCTTTCTATGCACACTCGAGTTGGAGTTTGGAGCTGGTAGAACTGTGAATTCCTTACTCCCTGTGAGGTTCTCTTTTTCCCATAGCTGCTACAACCTCTTTGGTTTTTTGCCTGTTTTGTTTACCTGCAGGCCCGGTGCCTGCATTTTATTCATTTTTCTATGTCTGACGCTTAGTTTAGCATAGAACATATAGTAGGTTAAAGTGTTTTTTATGTGAAAATTGTTTGGTACGGTGTAGCAAATTCTCCAAATGGTCTCCAAATTCTGCAGAGTAGATCAGTTTTTTATTTTCCTGCAGATGACTAAGGTGTTATTAAGTTCAACAAAATATTTAAAGTGCACTGATCTCAGCCTGTAAGTAATAAATTTTTCAGAAAATTTTACATTGTTGTTTCTGCAAAGAAGTCTTATGTGCAGTTCATCTGCAATGTTTGTTGTCTAATATTTGCTTACAATATTGCATTAAGTTTAAACATCATTTTTGTATTGACATTGCTGAATAGTAAAAAAGTTTTTGAGTGTTGTTGAAAGAATTAAAATGTGGAAACTATTAAAAGCATGATATTAACCTCAAATAATCTGAAAAAAAGTCATTTTTCTCTACTAAATATAAAATGGCAGGATTTTAGAGCACAACATTTTCTCTTTCGAAGTGTTAGTGATATTTTAGTCGTTCACTTTAGAAATCAAATTAAAGAATAGGAACATTATGTGGTGTTAAACTATGAGATTACATGTAATATTAAACACTTCAAAAATAAACTTTTGGCATTAATTTTGCTTAATAATTCTATTTTTAAAATCCGAAAATAAAATGAGACCAGATGGACGAAGAAGTCTCCAGCACCTTTCTGCATGGTGGCAGAGCTTTGATTTATGACAAATGCCAGGAAGAGCAGGCGGGGACTGGTTTGTTGCTTTGGATGAAAACTGAAAGCAAACAGGTTTTGTTATCAATCACTGGTGGTTGGTGTAAGACAGCGACGGCTGTTATAATTGATTTGATGGCTCTGGATGACTTGAGCTTTAGTGGCCAAAGCGAATTGTGGCAGCTCAGCCATGCAAGACATTGACAGGAAGAGGAAGTGACACGGCCGCTCACAGGCAAAGCCAGATGATTGAAAGGGGCAACCTGACTCACCAATTCAGGAACTCATAAACTTTAACTTTTGATATGAGATAGTGTAGATGAGCAAAAAGAGCAAACCAGGTTTTTGTTTTTGGCAGTCAAACTTTATGGTGTCTTTTCAGGGATTAGACTAGCCCTTCATTTTTCCTTTTTTCACACCCAAGACTCTACTGACCGTAAAGGACACCTATGATATTTAGTTGAATGCAGAGCTTCACATATTATATATCATTTCCATTACTAAGCCATTTGATGGGAATACAAGTTTTAAGAGGAAGCAAAGGAAGGGAGGTTGTAAGAACCAGATGTATCCACCTTTATGTGTGACCTTGATTCCTGAATTGGAAGAACATGAATAAGGTGAATTTTATGAAATCAAGCGACTTCAGGAATGAAACACAATAAAAGATTAGAGTGACAGACTCTATCATGCTTCGTTGTTATCTAAATCAAACCGGATTTCTGAATGCATGTATGTACCAGTAAATTAGGCAAACATACAGAGTGTGTGTGTGTGTGTGTGTGTGATGGCAACTTGGTTTCCATGCCAGTTTTCTGACATAAATGAATTCTGATCTGGGCCTGATAAGGAAAATGTTTCCTCTCAGAAGCTTATTGCCTGGCACTTGCTTCCTGCAAGGTTCAATTGCAAAGAACATTGTGCTCATTTAGCGAGGTGTGTGAGGAGTGCTGAATAGGGAAGTGAGATTATATACCACACATGTGCCCTCTGAACAGTACTTTAACCTGTTGAGGTTGGCCTTGGAAAGAAACTGGGGTGCATATGTGCTTGGGGGTTTATTTTCGTAAGCAAACATCAAAAATCTAAGGGCCATGATACTGAAGATACAGAAGACATAAATAAAAAATAAACCCTCATATCTATGATATCATTCTTCTAATTTTATCTGTAATGAATTTATCAAAGGTTATATATTTTTCTTTTATAAAGACTTCTTCTAGAAATCTTCCAGGATATTTTTATTTCAAACTTTAGAATCAGATTATTGGATACACTAGTTACACACTAATTTTTCAATAGGAGACTTTATTATTATCTTCGCAGTAGTTATACTTCGATTATGGTGTTTTAAATTGAAAATTTTTTATGGAAATTAAGATATGGCTTTATTGTTTATTTTGAGAAAAAGAAATGGCCAGAAATCAGTTTGTTCCAAGTGTCACTCAGTAATGGACATTTTCTTATTCATTAATGTGCATATCTGTTAGAATTTTTCTTAATAGTCTCCTATAGATAAAATTTCATGTAATTCAGCAATAGCTCTTAATGAGCGATGATATAAGAAGAAAGGTTGACATCTAAGTGAGTGTCTTAGAAATTACAGAATCTGGATCTTGAAAGAGCTGAATGATCTTGTGTCCCTTCTTTGCCTTCTAAATCTTTTTTACTTCAACCCACATTTACAAAAACATAACACACCAAGACCCACCACATATATCTGCCCACATACCTACCTAAAATCCCGAAAACAAAAATGTCACAATTTTTACCTTTACTTCATGTGATGTATTCTATTTCCTTTTGTAATGCAATCTCTTCTAACCCGCTGTGTTCCATCAAAAATATACAATGCCAGTCTTGATGGACAGAGACCTGAAACTTAGAAAATACGATAGAAAATGTTCTATCATAACTTTCTCATATTACTGATTTAAAAACTAAAGCCAAAACCGAGAGGTACTCTTTTAAAAAAAGGGGTGGGGGGGAAAGTTAATGCAAACACCATAGTCTCCTGTTAAGAAGTAACAGAAATTAAGCCCCAGGCCCTCAAGGAATTTGTAGACTGAAATGTAATTAGGAAAAACATAGTTAAATATATTACATCATTAACGACCACCCCCCTTAATATCAACTTATAACACATAGAATTGCAAATAAATACTTCGATTCCACAAATGAGAAGAATGTGGATAGACTTTATAAACAAAATGTAATTTGAACTATATTTTGGAGAAGTGGAGAAAGGGTAAAAATTTTTTTTTTCAGAAACGGACCGTTTTGAGGTTTTAATTGCATTTTGAACAAACAAACCATGACAAATCAAATTTTACAGAACAATGAGGGTCAAAGTTGGAATTTTTTAATTCACTTTGGCTATTTAGAGAACATTATGCTGTTGTTCTGAATCTAATATCCCACACAGATTCAATGTAGTTTAGCACAGTGGATCAGTTCTCATAATAACAGGCTTTTAAATATTTCCAGTGACACAGACACCAGGATCCTGACAGATAATCAGTAAAGACCATCTTGATGTTTAAAATCATCAAATTCAAGTGAAACCAGCAGAAAATAAGCTAGAAATCTTTCTAAATTTAGGTACAAATATTTCCATTTCAGCTACAAAAGCCAAACAACCTGACTTTTTGGTTCTTGCTATTTTTCTTTCATATATATGAAACTATATTAGCCTATATAGATAACAAGCAGCCTCATATGATCTTTGAATAAGGCAGTTGTGTCTTTTACATTGATTTACTGGCTCATTCACTTTCTAAGCTTTTTAACTGGTGATTGGTGTAATTACAGAGCTGCCTCTACTGTGTGAAGGCACAATTTGCAGGTCAGAAATGTTATACAGAAGTAGGTATGGCGGCTGTCTAATTAGATTGCTTAATATTTATCAAAATGGCATTCTTTTTTGTTGTTGTACTGTTGCTTGTCTCAGTGTTCCAAATAGTCTTTCTTAATATAATTATAGGACTGAGTTTTCTTTTGGCCTTTATGAACATTAATCAGAGTTAAACATTTAAACTCAAAATATGGTTTGCTGTTATACATGAAATCTGCATGTTCTCCATCAATGTTTTGTAGTTTAATCCTGGGACATTTACTTAGCTATTCTTTGTGCAGCTCCAGAGCGTCCGTTTTTGATGCTGGAGCTGTAGGTATTCCTGCCATTGCGGGCCCACCTTCTCTTGTAACAGCAAGCAAATGAATAAGTGAAATAAAGCTGATTATAAATGCCACGAAGGAAAAAAATGAGAAGATGTGATCTCCAGCAGAACCCTTTCTTAGACAGGGACATTTGAGCTGCAAGTTGAAGGGAGGCCCTGGAAGGTGAGTGCGTGGGGCTGGAAAGGATCTGAGCTTGCTGGAAGCACCAGCAGGAGTGATGATGATGAGAAGGTGATGAACGAATGGCAAAGAAGAATGAGTGATAGGCTGGGACAGAAGACAGTTGTCTTTGTAGGTAAAGTAAGGAGTTTGGGTTTTAGGCTGACAGCAATGACACTATCTAACTTTTACTGAGCACCTACTAGGCACCAGGAACTCTGTGAAGTGTTTCATATGTGTTTCTCATTTGGTCATCACAGCATCCTTGTGAAGTAGGTGGTAATATCTCTGCTTCACATATAGCAAAGTAGGGTTCAAAGAGATTAAGTAACTTACCAGTGTACCGACAACTAGTATCAGAAGAAATGGCTTCAAATCCCAATAGTCAGGCTGTACAGCTTATGTTCTATTTAAGTTCATTTTTATATAATTTAAATCTCCTTGTATATTTTTATTGTGTTAGTTGGTCTTCTTAATTATTTCTGAAATTCTTTGTGTATTAGTTCATAAAGATATCAGCCAGCATTAAGTATTTATCATAAAATCACCTACAGAATTTTTCTTAGAAATAAATGGTAATTCTAAAATTCAAATAGAAATGCAAACAAACAAAAACTAGGAAAAATATTAAAACATAAGACTAACCAGTGGGGTTCTAGCCTTACCGGATATTAAAATATGAAGCAACAAACCAGAAACTAGAATATTTCAACTCACAGGGAATCATTTTTATTTTCTTTTTGATGCTCAAACTGTCAGACTTGTCCAGTAAGAACTCCATTCAAGCTTCTGTGTCCTTTTAAAACCACCCCAAGCATTTGTAATATGTCCTTACGGTTTGGAGGTGTCCTGGGCTCATTTTGACTGTTTTCTTCCCGGCTGCAGAACTTGGAACCAGTTTTACTCTCCACAGACACTCATTTTCTTTCATGGAGAAGTGTTGGGGACCAAAATGTGGGCATTAGAGCGGAACGTCAAATTATATGTATGGTAGTGGGCTGGCTTGGGAAGGCCATGCCAGGCCTCATTAATAACAAACTAGATGAGAAATGCCTCTTTTAAGTTCACAAGTTCACTTGGTTTGTTTTCTCTACATCACATTTTCCTAAGAGTAGAAATAACAGCAACATTTATGTAGGTCCTTGTATAGCTGGGCCGTGTTTTGGCCTTATCTGTACAAACTCGTTCTGTCATCACAACTCCCATAAGGCACAGGTATTTATATGTATGTACACACACACACACACACACACACACACACACACCACACCAAACTTTAGGCACAGAAAGGTTAAATAACTTGCTCAAGATTAAATAGGTAGTAAATGGCATAGATGGGACTAATACTCATTCATTTGTTCATATTCTTTACTTGAGGAAGACGGATCGTTGACAGTAAGGATTCCTATGGGAAAGAGTTTCCAAATTTCCTGTTTCTTTTTAGGTGGATATTTCGGAAGGAGACAGACTGAGTATCAGTCCAGACTAGTTCTAACCATCCTCTTCCCTGGGTATCAAATAATTGTTTACTGTGTTCTATGTAGGAACTAATTATCATCCCAGCTTCCTAAACAACAACCTATACCCCTAAGGAACTTATATTCTGGGTTTGACCATCAGCTGTTGCCAGGGGAGAATAAACACCCCTTCATTCTGCGGGTCACCGTGACCTTGAGAGACATCCACAGAGGTTTGCTTTGTTTTTGAAGAGGTCTCTTCAGGTAGAACTAATTCACTGCCCCCATTGAGAGACATGATAAGGAATAAAACATTTAATCTAAAACAAAAGAGCCTATTTCGGTGAAGGTCTTTAATCTTTTTATAGAAAAGATAATTTGTATGAAAGGCCTTTGTTAACTGACTAGTTTATTACCGTCATTGCTTTCTAACCTCCATTCACTGGGAGCTCTTAGATGTCTCCTTACACACCATTATTTTTAATGTGTTCATATTTACTTCTTTGCACCTAAGGCTGATTTTTGTGTTAGTATTGTATCACGTTTTTAACACCCATTTGCCTGTTTTTTGCAAATGCCTGGTGGGATGGTTAAATCATTAGTTAAAAACTGAAATGCTGAGACAGGACGAGTCCAACAGATCAGCCTCCTGGAGACTTGCAGGCTGGATCTGTGATAAAGCCGTAGAGGAATGTGAAGGGTTGGAGATTTCTCAGTTGGTTAACTGGGCCAGGAGGCCCAGTTATCTCATGAGGTCCTAAAGTCGGCATCCGGAGCTTATACACGCAGCTCAGAGCCCAGCGATGGAAAAGCCAGAGAAATAAGAGTAGGCATGTGGACCAGCTGTTGACTGGGGCTGGTGGTTACCCTATCCTGAGGTGTTCTATTCAGATTTTCTATTATAGTTCTATTGGTGAACAACGTATTCACACAAATTCAGAATTATTTGATTTATTGATTTCTGTTTTATTGTATGAGCATGCTGGAGAAAACATCAACTGCATATAGAGAATTACATATGTGTATACATACGTAGGAACACACACACGTTATTTATATAGAGATGAAAATAACTAGTTTTTCATAAAATTCTTTCCATAAATGTGTTTATATGAAGTAATAATATATGCAAATCTATATACTTAATTCTAGAATAATACACCTGCAAAACAAAGGTCTAATTTATGTAATAGAATAGACTTTATAGTCTATTGAATATGGCAGCTACGTTTTAAAAATATATATATATATACTTCCTTATCAAGTGAATAATCAGGTTTGAGTTTTAATAAGTAATCATAAATTTTTATCAGAGAAAAAGCATCGGTCATCAAAGCATTTGGTGCTATTTTTTTTCTGTCTCTTACCTTTGTAATACGGCTTTTTCTTAAGTTGCTTTCTGCCATTTAAAATGGTAGCATTCGTGTTCTAGCAATAATTGTAGAGGTTTGAGTTATTATAAACTTTGAATATCAATTCCTCCCCTTCTGTGACAGTCCTACCACTGGGGAAGTCAGGCTTGCAAGGTCTAATTACTGCAGAGTTTTGATATCCCCAGCTACAATATTGGCAGGAATGTAAGCCATGGTAGAATTCTTCGGTGACACCGTTGTAACTAAAAAGCACAGAATCTGTTTTCAAGCTTGTTCGGGATAGAATCAGCATTGGCTGATGTCAGATAGTCTTGCTGTAAGTTCAGAACTGCCTTGGACGATTCTAATATGAAATGCTAATTATTTGCCACCAAATGTAAATAAGGTGGCACGAAGTCTTATTTGCAGTGACTAATGAAAGCTGTTGTACTGTAATCAGTGAGATACAGAGCAACAGGGCAATTCATTAGGAAAACCACAGTTGACAAGCAGTTAATGTGTGCCATTCTGGACCTTTCCTCTTGCTTCTGTTTGCTTCTATTATTTCTTCCTTTTGATAATAATAAATCCCATATGGAAAACACATAACAAGGATAAGAAACTAGCAGCTAGATTTTGTCAAGCTATCCGAACATCTGCAGGCTGTAAGTCTTTCTTAGCTTTTCTTTGCCTGTGAAAAACAACTGCCATAGTAGGCTGATTGAAAAAATAGTGATTTTTCTAGTCAGCAAATGGCTGATCTGAGAATTTTTCATGTTTCTCTCCAGACTTGGGCAAAGCTTAACTATGCTGCAAATTATTTTATTTTCCAGATATATATTACATTTCAAAGTGTAGCCACATTTTCACTTCTCATACTTCAGCAGTAGAACACTTTTAACAAAAACACTAAATTGCTTGGTACTGATCTCTTCTCTGTGTTATACAGTGGGCTCTGGTAAATAAAAGTTGAAACTCTAGAATAGCTTTTCTGCTCTGGGGCGTACATTCATCACTGCAGCGGTGGTGCAGGGTACTGCACGATTCAAAAACTCGTATAGCGAAATCTCTAACTTAAATAATTGTTAAAGTAAACACAGGAATTATGTACTATTCCTCTGAAATGGAAAAATTAAGAAGGTGAGTTCTATTGTGTATAATTTTTAGAACTGTTTCTTTCACTAACTACTCATGACTGCCACAGAGGAAAACTAGCTCCCTTGATTCTGATATTTTATGGCCCCATCTCTCGCTTAAAAATTTTGAGGTCGCTTGTCTATTTAAAGAATGAAGAAGTAACTGAAAAGTCAAGACTGATTTATTTGTGAGCTTCCTGCTAGCCAGGGGGACAAAAGAAAGCAGAGCTGGTTATAGAGTGCCATCTCGTAGGCAAGAAAAGACTTGAATCTGGTTTCAAGGAAACAAAACCCAGGAAATACCATGCATCTGGGAACAATTAAGAGTGTCATTACTCTTTATTCCCCATTATTTAAACTGCCATGAATTACTTAGGGTTTTGAATCTTGGATATCGCTCTGGAAGTACTTACACAAATAATCTGAACACTTCAAGCCAAAGGAATCATATTTTAAGCCTTGGCCTCTCTGGCTCCTTGAACATCTCAGTGTCGCCAAGACCAAAGCTTCTTTCTGAGTGAGGGAAAGCAGAGAGAGCAACCATTTGTTTCTGAGCATCCTTTTGGCGTGCCGCGTCCCCTGGGGACCATTACACCCTGCATTGTCCTTCCTCTCCCTGCACACTGGAGAGCCATTTTCGGAAGGGGTATATATGCACTGGTGTGTGCACACATCAGCGTTCCACTGCAAAGACCAGGACGCAGCTTAAGCAGACAAGTATTTGCAGTATCATTGGGAGGACTGAAGAAACCATCTAGATTGAGCTTGGATGAACAACATCAAAAGCCATCACGCAGGCCACCCAGGTAATTGCTGTCTCCTCTATGATACAGAAACTGCCTGCTCACTTTGGGAGCTGGTTCTTGAGCTGCTGGCCCCAGAGCCTCAGTGGCACTCCCTGACAGAAAGCTACCACCATCACTGCTGGCAACAGAACTGTGCAGTACCCGCTATGGTCTACACCAGAAGGACAGACACAGCTTCCATCCGGTCAGCACACACAAAGCTAGTGACCAGAGATCAGGGACTCTGTTGATGCTCTAAGCGAAGGCTCAATGCCTCCCAAGTCTTATTGCTAGCAAACCCAGCAAAAACGTGGCCTCTACCTCACTTCCAATGTCCTAACTGTGAGCAGTTTGGACACGAGCCAAACGAAATCACGCCCAAACTGCAAGAGGGTCTTTGACGTGGTTTTCAGCTTTCCAGCCAGTACAACACAGGAAGGCACTCAGGAGGTGGTTAAAATGGGCACGGACCACTGGTCCATCGTAACCAGAACACATAGGCTTGTAATAGTGAGATCTTGTTAATGTGCCTGCCCCCTGCAAAAGGGAAAAATCACTAAAAGCCAAGACATGAGGCTCTCAGATGCCTTTGGGAAATATTTCTGAGGACTTTCTCGAAGTGAGAGCGTTATTATTTCCTTCTATACGGTCATACACAATCTTTGAACAATGGCAGGATATTTTTCTGGTCTTGAATCCCTGAGGACTTTTGAACACAGAATCTTTGGCAAGTATAATTAGATATCTTAAGGACAATGTTTTGACAAGTTTTGTATCCAAAGGCTGCTTTATATAGTTGTATCATTTGCCAAAGAAGCATTTCCCTTGCTTTGCTGTCACTGGGAGGGACACAAGCCGCCACCACTGTTCTGGCCATTACCTTGATGGTGCTCAGAAACTGGTTTCAGATCGAATCTTCCTTGATTCGTTCTGCTTTTCAAGTAAGCTGGTGGGACTCTTTTACCTTCCATTTTCACCTGCTGTTATGGCTGGATGGATGCCGAATAGAGCATCTTCAAATCCATGCAAATTGTGTTTTGTTTACGGTACACACAATGAAGAGGTTCCTAAGGTAATGGTAGGAAGCAAATAGGGTAGAATTAGTGATAGACCAGCAATATGCGTACAGCTGTTAACACTCATTTTGTTTCCCTTGGGATTTTTGCTGTGTAGGACATAGAGAAACCCACATCATCAAGTCACCTAGTGCTTAGACAGATGTGGAAATGTTGACATATAACTTTAAAAGAAACAAGAGTTAACAGCTTGAGTGCAGAAGTATGGCTCCTCTTTTTATATTACTTGAGGAGCCATAGTTATATAAAAATCATAGTACAGTAAATGCAATAAAAATCATCTTTATTTATCAAAATAACATTTATTACCAAGACATGAAAAATGAAAATAACAAAGTAAGTTATACATTCCTATCAATCTTTTAAAAGTTTCATGGATTTTCCCAGTAAGAAGGCCTTACATACTTGCAAATTCCATTTGAGCTATTCTAATCAGGTTTTCATATAAGCTAGTTATAGTTCTTAACAATTGCTTTTGGGAAGATGAGTGATTTTTTAATAGAACAAAAAAGAGGATGTGTTATAGTGTAAATGTAAAAATATAAATCAAAATTCTTGATTTATGTAATGCTTAGAGGTTATTTATGGAATTTTTCAGTATGAAAATGTAGCCAACAGTATATTTCATAACTGTGTTTTTTTTTTACTTGCTCTACTAGAATAGAAATATTAGAAAACTAAAAATCGTGGAAATTAGGGCTAAGTTCCTACTATACTTCTTTAATAGTAATTTCACGCTCCACCCCAGGTAAGTGCTTTTTTAACTTTCACTTGGAATTATTACATATGCTAGTCAGTCATTGAATACTTGCAGAGGAAAATGAGTTACCAGGGCAGATAAATAAATGGGCTTATAATGTTTGCTTACTAGCTTAAATAACTACCAATAACAGTGTTCTGCTAAGCTTCTACTCAAAAATTCTAATCTTTTTCCTCTGTGTTTGCCTAAAGTCTTCCTCATACATTCGGTTTTATAGATAACTGGCAGGCACATACAGAGGAGAGCTCCTGCAATGGTGATGTAGCTTAGGGTATTTTACTCATTCAACCAGCATTTTTGAGCACCAACCATATGCAGAATCTCTGACCTATTGCTCTTATTACAAAGGTTCCTGTCCTGATATACTTCCAAGTTTTGCAGATGAAACGACTGAGGTTTTTGTCACATGGCCCATATTTATTAAAATAAATATCAGGTCCAAATTTTTATGAACTTTCTTTCATAGGATACATGTACATGTTTTCATTGAACAATAACAATTTCAAATATTTCAGACATGGTATTTTATTATTTTTTAGTATTTACTTTTTAATTAATTTTCATTTAATTTTGACTAAGTAATACATTCACATGGTTCAAATTGAGATTTTCAAAAGAAAATACAGTGAAAAATCCCTCTATTCTTCCTGTCTCCAACCAGCCAGTTTCCCGTCCGCAGCAAAAAAAAAAAAAAAAATTCATGTTGGTTAGGATTAGCTTCAAGTGCATAAAAGAAAAAACTCAAAATATATCATTGACTTAAATCCTTCCCTTAAACAGAGAAACTCAAAGGCTTCAGTCTGATTGATGCTTATATGGGAGTTCTACAGCATCATCAGGGACTTGGGCTCCTTTCTGTCATTTCTGTCTGCAGTTTTACACCTTTATCTGACAGTGGCTAGGGCTCACCTACATTGACTATAAATTTTTGAAGGTGGTGACAGGTACATATGTAAGCAACATATAGAGCAGCTGTTCTCAACCTGTGGGTCGCGACCCCTTTGGGGGTCAAACGACCCTTTCACAGGGGTCGCATAAGATCATCGGAAAACAAAAAGATACTTAAATTACGATTCATAACAGTAGCAAAATTACAGTTATAGAATCGCAACGAAAATAATTTTATGGTTGGGGATCACCACAACATGAGGAACTGTATTAAGGGGTCGCGGCATTAGGAAGGTTGAGAACCGCTGATATAGCACTTGTTTGGCGAACCGTCATCTTGCCGCGTTTTCTGGGCAGCCGCTCATGGATGGAGTGTGGGACGTCCCCGTTCCTTCAGTCCAAATGGCTTTGTTGAGCCTGGTGCAGTGTGCACATCTGGAGTTCTCGTCTCCTTCGTGGCAAATGTCCAATCCCTTTGAGTGCCTGAGGGACATGTTTCTTGAAGCTCCTTCCATGGATGTGCTTGTGAATGTCGGTGGCTTATTGTAGTCCCTACCTTACTGGTGGCAGTCTTTCTTCTCAGCTCCCTTCCTTGGGGGAGCCATTCTGCGGGGCCCAGTTTGGAAACGGCGAACAGCAGGGATTGTCTCCTTCAGTCCTTATGGTTACCATCTTTATCCTTTAGCTTCTACTCTCAGGGCTGCCTGGTGGTCCAGTTTGGCTACTGGAGTATCGTCTATCATTGCTCTATTCCAGGGAAGAGAAAGAAGTCAGTATGAGCCAAAAGGCATGGCTCTATAAAGAACTTTGCCCAACACCGGGAAGAGATGTAGAGAGATATTAGCAGACATTACCACTGACTTTGGAAACTGGCTTATGGTGATCTCCTTTTTGCCTAGTATCATCTTAACAGACACGTTCCATTAAGCTAATTTATTAAGCACTTCACATTTAGTAGCTATGAATAGGATTAAGCAGTCTGTTTTATTTAGGCCAGTAACACTTTGGTGTTTATGATTTATAATGCTTTTCCTTGAATGAAGCACTACCACTTTTTCTGAAAATTTGAATGGATTGTCAAGTGCCAAACAGATTTGATTTTGTTTTTGAGCTATTCATATAGATTTCAGAACAAGAGGTATTTAGCTTTGTAGTTACAAGGACATTCCATAGTACCTTCTTGAAAGGGTTAGGGCCTTATTAGGGTGGTTTATGTTCTGTTTTATTCTTTTTAAAGGGGGGAAAGTTAAGTCTTGAGTTTTTACCTCATCCCGGGCAGTATGGTGCCAGCAAGGTGGCCAGCAGCATGACCGTGGCCTTGAAGCCTGTTTTCCTCACTGTAAAACTGGAATAACAAGCCCAGCTGTGGAAAGCTGTTAAGAGTCTGAAAGTGAATTGATACATAAAAGAACCTGGCTTAGTGCCTGGTATATACCAGTTCAGTAACTATTGATTTTTCTTGGTATTGTTAAAAGCCCATGTTGTGTGTTTAGTGATCTCTGTAGAGATGACTAGAGATAAAAAGGTCAGGAACATTAGTGACACAAAGGACGGTCGTTTTAGTAATTGTCTTGAGGGTTACACGAGTGACTGGATTTTGTGTCTAGTAAGGATCTTCCACAGCTCAAAATTATATCTGCTAATGATTTGTTTCCTCATCTTCTCCTCTAAGCTGATGCCATATCCAGAAGATTTTACCTTTACAAGGTTTCTTTAAAACCCTGAAAAATATAATGCTGCCCAATGGACACATTCAACAAATATTTGATCGCCTAGCATGTGCTGGGAACTTTGCTAAGCTGATAATTTATTACTTCTTCTCGAGGTGAATTCTGAATAATTCTTTGAGGTCAGAGAAAATGATGTGCTCTCATTAACATCTAGATGCTAGATGGTTATATAATAAACAGTAACAAATGCTGGACGAATGAAAGAAAGGAAGACAACCGTGTGTCCCATATAGGTCGATAAAGGGGGGAACCAGGGTCTATCCTACTTGCCAGCATGTAATAAGCATCTCAGTTTATAAGAAGTTTTGGTTAAGAGAGAAAACTGATTTCAGGGCCGGCCAAGTGGCGCGTTGGTTAAGAGCTGGCTTGGGACGCCAGAGGGCCCGGGTTCGGATCCCACATATGAGGGCCA
>NW_017731601.1:1926963-1998203 GCF_001890085.2 Hipposideros armiger | reverse complement strand
GTGTGTAGCCAGCAGCCAGCGTGAGCGGCCAGCAGCCGCAGTGAGTGGCCGTCCAGAAGCCGGCGACTGATCTGCCTCGCCCTGGAAGAGCGCAGTGATGGTGCCAACTTGGGCCAGTGAAGCAATGTCCTCCACAACTATAGACTGAAGAACAAAAGGACAGCAACTTGTCTGTTCCCCTTCCCCCGATTCCCCAACACTGTTCCCATCCCAATTCCCCAATAAAAATCTTTAAAAAACAAAACAAAACTAATTTCAGCATGGCCCCTCCTCATCGGTCCCTGCTTCTTTATTGTATTTGGGGGAGGGGGAATTGATTGGAGGTTTTTTCATTTTAAATGGGTAAACATGTATTTTTGTCCACCTAAAACAATTTTCTTATAAAATTGACCTGTATGCCACATGCTAGAAAAGGAAATTGCATCTTCTCTGTACCCCCAGCCAGCTCCCTGAGGACCTCATCAGCCACCTCAAAAAGTCAGAAAAGCTTAAGATTTCTTGATGAGTGACATAATAAACACACCTCTTATGTAAGGCACTTTAATAAGTAGTCTGTCACTTGAAGTTGGAGCATCTTAACTTCAATGAGTGAGGATGTGGCATCTTATTAGAGAAAGAGGGACAAGTAAAAAAGTAAACATGTAAAGGTTGCAGATCTTGAAATTTGTTTACTTTTAAGTGAAACGCATTTTCAGTTTTCATTCAGGACGTGACGATGTCTTCAAAGATTTGGACCCTTTTCTAAAAATCTTCCTCTTTGCTCTTTGCGGCTGTTGGCAGCCTCGGGCTGACTGACTCGTGCTTGCAAGATACCTTAACTGGCATCACAGTCCACACACAGCCATGCCCAAAGACATCTGGGCCTGGGAAGGGCTCTCCTCTCGAGTCTCTGTTTTCAGGAAGGAAAATCTTTCTCAGAAGTCCTTTCACAGACGGTTTTAAGTCTTAGTGGCCATAACTAGGTCATATGGCTGTGTGGGCGGCTGGCTCTGCCACCCGTAAAACCTCTCACCTGTGGTCTTCTAACCACTTCCCAACTGCTCTTCCTCCACAAGCCTTCACTCTCTCCAGTCCATCTTCTGCCACTAAGTTTTTCTACCTAAAGCAAACCTGATCAGACCGTTCCACTGATTGATCACTGTTGGTGGCTTCCCCGTGCCTACTGAACGAAGTCTGCTTCCCACCCGCTCCGCACCCCTGATCACTGCACAGCACGCGTGGGTAATGCCAGTCCTCAATGGAAGTGGGCTGGATTCTGCTTCTCTTGATTAAGAAATATTTGTAAACAGAGTTCAGATCATATATCGAGGGCCTTTTTTCACATTTCAGAAAACATATCTTCAAATTACTGCAGATGATGTATTATGAGAAGAAATAGCAGTGTTTATTAAGCAAATATTTATTGTATACTTCTTAGGGGCCAGGTACTATACTTGGAGTATAGGATTAAACAAAACAAACACAGTATTGTCTTCAAGGAGTCTGTAGTCTTTAGAAACAAAGACTTATGAAATAGTTAAGTGTGATAAGAAAATAGAGTGACAAAAGACTCAGTGACAGGAGGACCAATCTTACTCTCTCTGAAGGTGAGCTTCCCCGGAGAGGTGGTGTTTTAAGTGAGATGTGAATGAGTCTGACCGAGGTGCAGAGGTGTGTATAGAAACCAGCGATGTGGAGAACGGTCTGGGAAAGGCAGGAATAGATTGGCTAGAGACCCGTTAGGAGGAAACTGCAGTAATCCCAACAAGAGATGGTGTTGGCTTGGACCAGAATTGAAACAGTGAGAGAAAATACAGAACACGACGAAGGATTGAATGTGGGAATAAATATCTGACTCTCGAGTTGCCGTCTTGAGCAGTTGGATGAGACTATTGTTTCCTGAGAAAAGGATCACTGCTTGGTTAGAGAAAGAGGAGCCAGAAAACAGTTTGAAAGGGCATGTCCGCAGCTACCCAGTCAACCGCTTGGAGAACTAGAATGCCAGGATATTACCATTGCCCCAGGGGTGCTGTGCCATCCTCATGAGTACCCCCTGCCTGTCTCTGCCTCTGCTTGTGTTGTCTTTACCAGCGGATACAGTGCTTTACCCTTTGGCTTATGTCTATGCTGGTTCTCTTGACTGTATGACTCTAATCCACTGCCTTCTCTCTGTTCCTTGATTTTAGTGTTCCTGTAATATTTGTGCCCTTTGTTATGTGTGTCATTGTCCCACAGAAGGAATTTACAGGGCAGGTTAGATAATATCAAGTATAGAATGTCCTTAGGGCAGCACCTCCTTCCAGTTGTCCCGTGAGCCGTTGCTACTGCCACATGACCCAAAGCGTGGCAGCTTTGATTTATCCATTCTTGCAACTGGTATTTTTTTAGCCTTAACTCTGTGCCAAACAACACACTAGAGAACACATACCTTGTGGTTATTAAAACTGAGCTAAACCCTGGCTTTTCCATTCATCAAATCCATGAACATAGGCCAGAAATTATTCTTAAGTTCTCTATGCCTTGATTTCCTCATCTATCAGTATAACATATCTCAAGTTGTTCTGAGGATTGAATGAAGCAATTCAAGTGAACGGATTAGTTTATCCGTATTTATCGTTAGTGGTGGTGGTAATAGGGTTGTTGGTGGTGGTGGTGGTGCTGGTGGTGATAACAGAGGGAAGCATTGGGGAGAGTGTGATAGGAGGGGTGTAGTAAGCAGAGTGTTTTGATCTTGACAATTGTGGGGGCTCTGATAGTATTACAGATTCCATGCACAACACACACAAGGAAACTGCCTTTGGCTGCTTGGCTCAGAAGGGCTGCAGACAACAAAGGCTCTCAAAGCTTCACACACTGTCCAGCACAAAGGAGTGTTTAAATTTAGTTGGGCTCCATTGTTAGGAAACAAATCACTATACTCACTTAAACTTGGACCTTAGAGAGCGTATTTTATGAGTTTAACACTGAATTACTTTCACAGTTCAAGAATACTGACAAAGTGACTTAAAAGTGTACAACAATTATCTAACTATTTCAGAAAGCCAATTTAGGGGTGGCAAGTCTATATTAAAATGGAAAGAACAATGCTCACTTGCACGTACTTTAAAGAGTGAGTTAAAGCCTCGCTTCTTGGCCAGGATGCTTTGTAGTCATTCAATTACATCCTCTGAGCCCTTTTGTCTTTTTGACAGAACAAACTGATTTCAAAGTATAGCTTTGTTCTCTGTCATAAACTGTGTTGTTTAAAAACTTTCAGGCAGAATTCAGAGCTCAGTGTGAATATTCTCTTTGTTTTAATTTTGTTACTTGTTCGTTGGAATGGCTTTGGTGAAAAAAAAAGTCTTAGGAAAAACACAAGAGATAGTAAACAAGTTTAAGAAATTAAATATCACGCTAATAATACCTAACATTTGTTAAGCCCTTAGTTTATAGATCAGGCACTGTGCTAAGATATTTAGGGATATTATCTCAGTAACCACAATAATCATGAGATGGAACTCAGTACTATCTTTATTATACAGATAAACTGAAACTTAGATTCCCTCCGTGCTCACACAACTCTGAAAAGATAGAGCCAGCATCTACACCCCTTGTTTTTAACCACGTTACTAACTGAGCAAGTTCTTTGTCACTCCTTCCTTGATTGTTTAGTAATAATGGGATAAGTAATGATTGAGATCAAATTCAATGGAAGTTGGATTCGATGCTTTCTTTTGAGGGGTGAATCACCATATTATTAATATTTCCGTAATCTACTCTATATTTTAAGTTGCATTAATTTTTCAAATTGTGCTTTATGATTTGTTGTGTCATTTTTAAACTACCTTTAATTAGAAGGTACATTTGAAATAACAATAATGAAGGTTTTTTTTCTTTACTTGAAGTCTGTTATGTTTTCAGATATACCATGGTATTTTTTTTTAGTACAACTGTTCTACCTTAACTGTCATCAGTCTGTTATTTTTTGAAAACACCAACTTAATAAAGTAAATCATGTTAAACTAATGAGTCTATAAAAGTTCAGTCTCACTCAGAAATAAAAGTTATTCATTAAAAATATGAAAGTACAAAAGATATAGAGGCCCATTAAAAAACTTTTTATTAGGTGCTATTTGTTTCAAATGAGTATAGGTATTCATTTCTTCATAGATTTTAATGAATTTTTATGTGTCTAAATATACTTATATGGAAGGACAGGTGATTTTTAAGTCTCTTCATTTTTTATATCCTTTCCAGCTAACAATGAAGAAAAATCATATAAAACTTTTTGGAATCAATGCACTTTTAATTTTTGATTGTCTATAACAAGTACTCTTTATTTAATCCAAAAGAAAAGCAGCAGTTTGTGTGTTTGTTGTACTTATAAAAGCAGCATATATTATTTAAGATATTAAAAAAATGCATTCCAGAAACAGGTGAGGGCTGTGGAGATATAAAATTGGGAATTATTCATAGGCAAATGATATTCAAACAATGAGACTGGAGTACATTACTCTGGAAACAGTGTGGATAGAAAATAGATAATATTCAAGGACTAAGCCCTGGGACCTGCTAGTATTTAGGGTTCAGGATGATGAGAAGGATATAACAGAACACTGAGAAGGAAAACCAAGCAAGGCTGATGTCCTGGAAGCCAAAGGTAGGAAATTTCAAGAAGGCGATAGTGACAACTGTGTCCAGTACTGCTTGAGAGGTCAGGTAAGGTGAGGGCTGAGAAGTGACTGTTGGATTTATTGATGTGGGAGTGACTGGTGACCTTGAGAAGAAAGGCATTTTGGGTGCAATGGGCAGGACGAATACCTGATTGAAATGGGTTCCAGAGGGAATAAGAGAAATTCAAAACTGAGATTATAGATAACTTTTTCAAGGAAGTTTGCTATAAAAGGAAGGAGAAAAATGGATTAGTAGTTTGTGGAGGAATTGGGGTCAAGGAAAGGGCATTTGTTTATTTTTATGATGAGAAATAGTAGCATGTTTCCTAAGGAGAACAATCCCATGACATGGGGAGAAACTTGTGATGTTAGAAAAAGATAAGTGCATTGCTGGGGCACTGTCCTTGAATGAGAGGTTATGAGGTCTGGGCGACACGTGGAAGGGGTGACCCATCAGAGCTTAGACTGTTCATTGGTAGAAACCGGAGGGAGGGTAGAATGCGTGAGCCACAGTGAGGCAGGTGACAGACGTCATCAGTGAAGGGAGTTTGGGGAAGTTCTTGTCTCACTGGTTTGTTTGGTAACTAATTTTCATTTCTTCACTTCTAGTTTAAGAATTTTATTAAAAGCGTCTTTCAAATTGTACAGTTATTTAAACCACCTCCACAGAAATATTAAACCTTGATATGAAATGTATCATCAGCTCTTCTAAGTTACAAACTTTGGGGAATTTAAACTTTCCAGAAATACCAAATAGATTTTCTACTTCAATCCCTTTGATTCCAATTGCCTTTAATATGTTCACCCGAGTTTAACTTTCTAAAGCCTTATTCTGCAGTTTTCTTCCTGATATGTGGTAACTGGGAAGAAGTCCATTTTATTTCTCTGAGCTTTCACATTTAACTTGAGGAAGCCCTGTTTTCCAGATATTTAACCAGTTTCAAAATTACTTAACCAGGTGCCAGCATACTACATTTAATGTACCAAGTAATGATTACTGATTGCTGGTCAATCCATATTTTAATTGCTTTTCCCCTCAAGGTATTGTTCTCTTGGGGAAAATTTTCAGCAGTTCAATGTTTTGAGTCCAGAAACATTTAAAAATACATTAAAACTTAAACTTGGAGCTTTGTAGAAACTCGTTCAGCTGGCTTTACTAGGTTCTAATCACTTCTTTCTTGTAATAAATATGACTTCATTTTCTGTTGAAGTCTGTTTTCTCAGACAGATGGATATAACCATTTTCCGAAATTATTGCCACAATAATTGCTAATATATAATCATAGTTACTTCCTTGGGTCTACATGTGTGTGTCAGTTCTATTCAATTAAAATACTCCCATAGAAATATGTTATTAATATTACATATTAACATTTTGTTGGTAGTTTCAAATTGAAGAAATCAACTTAGCTATATTGTCTAAAAATGCTAGTATAAATAAACTAAATGATCAATAGTAGCCTGAGAATGACTAACAGGAGAAAAAGGAGAAGGAAAGCAGGCGACCTCTCAGGGGCTACTTTTATTTCCTTTTATTAGTAGCAGATCTCATAGTTGAAACTTACTTTGTTCCAGAATCAAGATAACAAAAGAAAAAGCTTCCTAAAGTGGTGACTTAATGGACACTTTTGAGTGTTTGTTTCTCTCGGGTTCTCTGATAGTTTATATATAAAAATCTCAGAACATTTTTCAAAGTGTATTAAGAAATATATTGGACTAACTTAATCACCATTATTTGCAGCCCACTTTCGGTTTCTTTGTTTGTATTCTATTCATGTTCTCAGGGTCTCTCTTTCCTTTCTTCTTCCCTGTTTGACCTAATAACTCCTGGACTGAAAATGGGAAAAGGTGGCTTTTTCCTTCACGGTTGATTCTTATTATATCTATTCTAACTGTGATGCATTATGGACTCAGTTCAGTATTCCGAAATACGAAATAGGAACGGTTTGTTGTTAAAAACCTGCTTAATATTATCACAGGAAAGCGTTGCGTGCTAAGCTGTGAAATACAGGCTCTGTGAAATCTAAGTAGTTTCATTTACCATAACAATCCTGAAATTCTTCTCTGTATTCTTAATGTACTAGTTGTTCTTCTGGGTATTCTTTAATTCTCACCTTTCAACAGGCATTGTATACTCTGAAAATTACCTGTTTAACCAAAGGACTAGAATAATGAAACAGAACACCAAAATACTTACTGCAACAGTATTTTCACTCATTAATGTTCCAGTTTCTTGAAACTGCCTTCAGAGTCAGTTTACAAACCACACAAGCAAGGGAAGTTCCATTTATTTCAGGCTTCCCTCATTGATTGGAAATGATTTGATGAGTTTCTTTTCTTTCTTTCTTTTTTTTTTTTAATCAAACCTCACCCCAAAGGTTTTCTGATTATTTTTGAAAGTGAGATTTACTTTCAAGGGGAAATTTTTTTTGCTACTATTGAAAACAAAAGCTGCTGCAGGCCCTGAAGGCAATTATAGGAAAATGGGCAGACCGTTCTGAGCAGAATCGGAGGGCATCGAGGGAGTATAACTTCCCGCAGAAACTTTTGAAGAGGGTTATTGTTAATTAGAGTCCTCCTATGTTTAAAAACTTATTGTTGCTCTCTTGTCATAAGCCAGGAAAGTACATTTTGTTCTTGTTTTGTGTAATCTCTGTTTTTTGCTGGCATTTTTATTTGGGATAGGAAATATGCTCTATTCATTTTTGAATGCCCAATTCTTAAGATACTGTTTGGCACATAGCAAGGGGCCAGCAAATGATGGTAAAATAAACATCCATTTCTTAGGAAGACAAATCAGTTTGTCTTTACTTAAGAGTCACTTTTATTCACGCTTTTTGTTTATTTGTTTGTTTAATCTTATCAATGCAGTGGTCATAAATTCATTCTTCCATGGTTTCCACATTTGTTGAGAACTGAGAATGCAGATATGAAAAGACAGACAAAAGCCCCAGGCTTCCTGGAGATACGTCCTACTGAAGAAAGATGATACACTAAATAAATAACAAGCATAGTATGTTAGGTGGTGAAGTGCACTATGAAAAAAATAATAAAGCACACTTCAGCCTATAGGTGGATGTGGGCCATCATCCCTGCCAGTTAAAATGCCAGTTAGAATGCCCGTTAAAATATGCAAATCATGTAAGAACTGTGGAAGGACCGAGATCAGAGGAACCAACATTTTGGAGAGGAGTCTGCCTTTCCCTGATGCTGGCAGCTGAGAGAAGTACACCTGTGAGATGATACCTGCAGCTGCTATGGCTGGGGGCTGGGAATCTACCCTCGGCCCCAGAAAAAGGACAGCTACTTGGGAGCAGCGAAACCAGGCAAGTTTTAGCAGTTGTGTGGTGCTGGACTGGCAGGAAGGGAGGCTGGCGGGGTCTCAGCACAGAGCCCGTTTCCCCTTCATGAGGTTTACAGCATTCGGAAGCTGTGGGCGATGAGGAGCTGCTCGAGACTGAAAGTCTGAGCAGAAAACATCTTGCTGAGGAAATAAGAGCCTGCCAGGCAATCACGTGGAAACTCCCGAGGGTGATGCGCAAGAACTGGGCAGATCAGAGTAGCCAGAATCTTACTAAAACTGCAGCTTAGTCCAGAGTCAGCTCAGTCTCCGACTGGATGAAGTCACTCACAAATTCTTCCTAGGAGAAGAAAGTATGAATTCTCAGTATTATCTGGGCATCCTATGTTTTTTGTTTTGTTTTTTAGTGTATACATAATGTCCAGATTTCAAAAAAACATTTCTAGACATGTCAAGAGATAGGACATATAAACACACACACACACACACACACACACACACAAAATAGATGTGCATTGATCCAGACATTAGCGTTATTACACAAGGACTTTAATTGAGATTAAAAGTTTCAAGAAAATAAAGGAAAATAAAAAATAAAATACATGAGAAAATGGAGTGTTTTACCAGAGACATTAGAATTTATAAAAAGAACCAAATGGAAATTTTAGAATTGAAAAATACAGACTACGAAATTAAGTTGATAGGTAAAATGATGGTTAATATGTCAATTTAGAAAAAAGAAAACAGGATTGGTAAACTAAAATACAGGTCATTAGAAACTATCCAATCAGAAGCACAGAGAGGGGGAAAAAAGAACACAGAAATGTTTAATATACGTGAGACAGAAAAGCTTAATGTACATGAGATACATGAAAAGCTTTAACAGTGCTGTCCAATAGACTTATGATGGCAGGACACATGTGGAACTTAAATAGTCGAAATTAATTTTAATAATATATTTTATGTAACCCAATCTATTCAAAGTATTATTTTAACATGAAATTAATGTCAAAATATTATTAATCAAATATTTTGCTTTCTTTTATTCATGCAAAGTCTTTGAAATCGATGAGTTTTACACTTTACCATGTCTCGATTTGGACTCTCCATTTCAAGCGACACGTGGCTGTGGCTACCGTATTGCACAGCTCAAATTCACGTGTATGTAATTAGAATCCCAGAAGGAAGAGAGGAAAGGGGCTACAGAATGCTAAATACTGTAGTGGGGGGCATGAGGAGGTGTATGGTTTTAAATAAAGAAACGAGAGAAGGCCTCGCCACCGGACAGTCCTTGAGGACAGACGTGAAGGAAGGAGATGGGAGAGGAAGTGAGTCGTGCAGATGGATGAGGGTGAAAGGCTGAGGGCAGGGTCCTAGGCAGGAGTATGCTGGTAGTTTTTAAAAACATCAAGGAGGCTGCTGTGTGATAGAGGGATTAACTGGGAGCCTAGAAGGAGATTAAGTCAGAAGCAAAGGGGGGGGTGTAGCATGTAAAGCCTTGATGGACTTCTTGACATTTATCTAGAGATAAAGAATATATCTGTGTATTTTCATGTTTTGTTTACTCTCTTCATATTAGGGGGGATAATCTCAAGACTAAAAGACTAGCTTTGATTTTTCTACTGTTATGAATGTAAAAAAAAAGAAGAAAAAATGCTCCCTAAGAGTGACTGACTGATAAAATCATGTGACGCCTTCCCAAAGGTGCCACTAGATAATGTGGTGTGCAGAGACATGGAAGGCATATGTTCTTTTGAGCCTGGTTTGGGAAGTCCTTTTCTCCCCAGTCCCTAGAATACAGTCAAGCTCTAGTAGCATAAATTTTTAAATAACAACTCTTCCACAGTGTGAATATAATAACATCTAGCAAGTAAGTCAATACAATGATTCGTTTTCAAATTTCCTACATTTTGTTTCCTGGGGTTTTTTTGTGTTTTTTTTTTAAGATTTTTATTGGGGAATTGGGGGGATGGGAACAGCGCTGGGGAATTGGGGGAAGGGGAACAGACAAGTTGCTGTCGTTTTGTTCTTCAGTCTAGTTGTGGAGGACGTTGCTTCACTGGCCCAAGTTGGCACCATCATTGCGCTCTTCCCGGGCGAAACAGATCAGTCGTCCCTTCTGGACGGCCGCTCACTGCGGCTGCTGGCCGCTCACGCTGGCTGCTGGCTACACACGGTAGCCCATGGTAACCCACTACAGCAGGGGCTGCAGCCTATGCTGTCACCAGTGACTCACGGCAGCCCAGTTCCAGGTTGAGCTGTTGTTCAGCATCTTAGCTGTAGAGGGCAGTGTCACTGGCCCTCATATGTGGGATCCGAACCGGGGCCCTCTGGCATCCCAAGCCATCTCTTAACCAACGCGCCACTCGGCCGGCCCTGTTTTCTGTTTTAAAGACTGAAAATAACCACATTCAATTAGTGAGTTAAGCATGGATTTTTTTTAATTATAAATAGCTCATTCTTTAATATATTATATGTTAGGAGATAGGAGGATATGTACTTCAAACAATAAGACATTTCCTCAGCTGACAAATGAAGATTCTAAAACTGTAGATGCCTGAGTGTTATATATTGTCTCCCAGATCAAAGGCATGTAAAAATGTAATTCCTGTAGGCAAGATGGGGAAATAAATGTGAATCTTCATTTTCTGAGGTTGGGTGAAAGGATTAATTATGGTGAGGGAACTCTCTTAGAAAAGGAAAACAAACGGTAAGAAGAAAAGGTTGAAAAGTTTAAGGACTAGGTTTCTTCCGGGATTGACATTAGCTCTAGGCTTACTTAACCCTTTTACAAATAATCCGGAGAAAGGCAGTACTTGGTCAAATATCAGGCTTTAGGAACGCAAAGCTCTCTAGTAGGGAAGAGTCAACAGATGGGTGGGCATCCTCAGAAGACCCGGGCAGCTCTGTGCAGGGGGGCAGTGGAGTTGAAATGGGCCAACGCAGTGACATGTCGCTGACAATCTGGCGTGTGTGTGTGTGTGTGTGTGTGTGTGTGTGTGTGTGTGACTTTTAAAGCAGTGGCTTTTTCTGGTTTTGAAGGATACCCAGGTTCCTTTGAAAATCTGATTAAAATTATGTACCTTTCCCCAAGAAAAAGCTCATAATCCTCATAATAAGAATTTGTGTTGTAAAGTAGTGGTCTTGAATTAGCTAAAAAGCTCAGAAATAACTTTCCTCAATCTGTTCTTTCAATGAGTGAACAAATATTTATTGAGCTTCAGTTATAAACTTGGTCCTGTATGAAGTACTGGAAATTTTTGAAACCGAGACAGACTTGGCATCTTGCGTCATGTAGATTACAATTTGGGGAAGGCGATAGCTAACCAAGCGTTTGTGCTGTGATGTGGTAGCTGTTCCCACCGTCACCCCCACCCCACTAATGTGCTTTGGAACACCTAATTCAGACTGTAGAGTAGAAACAGGGATTTCAGAAATGGCTATGAGGGGGTATCTAATGGACATCTGGTGGTTACTTTCAGTCAAAATTTTACCCCCCAAACAGGGTGCCAGATGGGCACTGGACTTATCAGAGGGATCACGTCATAGACTGTGTATATGCCTGACCATTGTGCTGTATACACTTGAAGCTGAAGTAGAAGAATATTGAATGTCAACTATAATATGGTTTTTTGGACTGGAAAGCAAAGACTGAGAGAAAGCACTATAGATAGACATGTGTATATATTGGGGCTGCCAAAACAATGTATGCAAGTGGACACTTTAGTCAACGCTGCTCAAGCAGTAGTTCGCTGTAATCAGAAGTGTCTGGATGCTGATGGTAACCACTTTGAGCACCTCTTGTAATTGCAGAAGTAAACGTGACTTGTATTCATCTTATGTTATCAGTATATACTAGTATTACAATTTTAATACATTTTTCCTTTCTTAAAAATGTGTATTCATTTTCTGGCACCCTCTCTACATATGTATGTATATACATGCACATAAATTTTATACTTTTTTAACAGAGAGTCAGTGTTATATAAGACAACTTAACAAATCTTCCAAAACTACAATAACAGATATCTATCCTGGAACTTTATTTGGGTTACTTCCTTTACTAAGTAAATTAATTTCTGTCCTTATTATCTTAAAGGTGGTACTGGAAGGAAATATTAATATAAATTAAGATTTTTGACAAATGTTAGAACGACGGAAGTGCTAAAATAATCTGTGTCACATTCAGTGTGGATTTAACCAGGATTACCAAGCAAGCGATCTTTGTAGTCGGGTTTATGAAGAGTTACTGTCATATCAGACAAACCCTGGAGTCGCATTGACTTAACTCAGTGAAGGTTTTGTTCTCTCCCACACGAAGTCCAGTACAGGGCCGGCAGCCTAGCCATCACGTAGCTATGTCCCCTAGAAGACCACAGTCTCTGCTGACGGGAAAGGGGGATGGAGGTGACCCTTTGGCTGTAAACTGCATCGTCACGACTGTGACAAACCTCACTTCAACTCCTACTCAGAGACCAGAGCTAGTCACATGGCCCCGACCTAATGCAGAGCAGCCCAGGAAATGTAGGAAGGCACATGGAATATATGCTGAGCACTGTGTCTGCCACACCCTCCAGCATCACATTCCTTGGGGACACTTGGGAGCAAAAATATCGTCTGGCCTAACAAAGGAATATGTGTGCCTGTGTGTGTACCCCTGCATGCACACACATGCATCCCTGTTTTCTAGGGTTCTCCAAAACAACTTCCCACCAGAGAAATACCCGGCTACTGTTACAAAGATCTCTGGCTGGGTGGTGGCTGGTTAAAGGGGAAGGGGCCAATTTGTTGTACATGGTCGAAAGATACACTGTAATTAGAACTGCTGTTGCCTCCCCTCTATCCTTCCTAAGGCTAGAAATGATGAGCTAAGTGGGGAAATGGTGGTACCACTGCACAAAATAGGGAACGTAAGGAAGAAGAGCAGGTCTTTCTCCTTGGGAGAAAATTAGTTTGCGTTTAGACATCAGCAATATGAAGAAGGGTTGGTGGGGAGTGCGGGGAGCAGGAGGAAAAGGAAAGCAACAGTCTATAGACACCGATAGAAGCTGAGATCTGCAGCTCAGAAAAATGTTGAGCGTAGAGGTGTAGTGTTTGGGGCCAAACGCCTAAGTTTGAAGCCATAGGGACAGGGAGCTGTTCAGGAGACTGTGCCTCCTAACGGTTGACAGAGAACATGTGTTTGGAGGTGTGAGAGGCTTCCCCGGGGCTAAAGGAAGCGAAGGAGCCATGTGACCGTAGGGGCAGCAAGGACATACCCAGAAGTTTGGAAGGAAGAAAAAAATAGCTCTTTTCACCTGATTGAGAGATTAGAAAATTCGAGCGAGGCCATCATTTTAATTCTACTCCAACAGCCCGCGCAAGGCCACCAGCTGCCAGCCCTTCCCCCATGGGCTCTGCTTCCAAGCGCCAAACTGTTCAAAGTCCCCAAGCTGTAAGGAGGCCCTGGAGAAAGCCCAGCTATACATTGAGATGGAGGGGATGACTGAAATCACTTTCTAATAAAAACCTGGAATTAAGGCAGGTCTCTGCTTACAAGTATTTCTGAAAAGAATGGGACACTGGGGAATAAATTAGGAAATCAGTACTGAAATGAGTGCCATGGAGTCAACATCTCGTGTTTTCTCTGCATCTCTTAAGTAGGAGGACCAGGCGAGGCCCATCCTCTCACGGGCGGGAGTGGAATCGCCTCTTAACTGACCTCCGTGCTTTCACTTGGTCCTCTTCTCATCTGAACACAGCAGCCGGGGTGAGCTCGTTCAAGTGTAGGTCCCATGAGATAACTCTTCTTCTCAAAACCTCCAGTGAGATCCAAGCCCTACAAAGCCCACCGATCTGACCATCTGTCCCCCTCATCCCTCTGACCTCATTTCTGCTACGCCTGCCCTGGCTTAGTCCTCGTCCACCGTCCCAGCCGCCTTGCCGTCCTTACAACACATTAGTCTCTGCTGTTCCTTCTTCCTGGAGCACCTTTCCTTCTAAAATGTATGCTTGTTCACTCCATGTATTCCTGCTGATGTCTATGCCATCTGCACTGGATCAGAGAGGCTTGTTCTGCCCGTCCTTTGTGAAACAGCAACCCAGCCCTCAGCGTGGCTACCGTGCCTTTTTCTCTAATATGCTCCCCACCCTCTGACATAGAATGTCATTCCTTGTTTGTCTCCATTGAGCCACCTCCTGCCTTACCCGTAGAATGCGAGCTCCGTGAAGCCAGGATCTCTTGAATTTTGTGGTCTGTTCTTCCTGGAACAGAGTTCGACTCGCAATAGTTCAGTAACTAATTGTTGAATTAATGGATATAAAAAAAGGATCCTTTGCATTTATCTACATTTCATTTTTTTATCTACATTTCATTTTTAATAAGAATATTGTATCAAACAAAGAGGATATAATGTTTTTAAATTTGAATAAATTTAGCTTCAGGAATTTTTTTTTTTACCTCAGTGAAGAGTTGCAAGCAGCCAGCCGCTCCAAGCCACACTAATTCTTAGATCCATTCGTCCTTTCCATGTAGTATTTGTGTTATTCAAGGAAATAAACGACTTCAAGCTGACTTAAGGAAATAAGAATATTGCTTACTTCCTTTTTTTTAAGAAAGAAGGAATATGACTTATTATGCTGTTTCTTTTATCAAGATACACAATTACAATAATTTTTTATGCACTAATTTAGCAACACTTGTTTTTTGCACATTTGCTCCATATGTTTGTACAACAGAGGTTTTAAAATGATAGATGAAAGGAATATTTGCTGGGGCTTTGTTCTTTCGTATCATTAAACATTACTTTCCTATTCAAATTGCTTCAGCAACTATTGTGTTCTAAAGTTTGGCTTTCCAGATATAGCAGGTTGTCACAAAAGGCCTGTTGTGACTCTGATTTTTCTCCTTTTCTTGTATTTGTTTCAAGGCAGTCAAATAGTTTTGTGTTCCTTCATTAGAAAAACATAATTTTAAGTTATTTTAAGCCCTTGAGAAGACCAGTTTACCACAAGGAATCAGAGACAGCAGACGGGAAAAGACTTTAAAACCCCACATTAAGCTCAGAGTGAAATTGTAATCAGGCAGCCAATTATTTAATTTTCTTAACGATGCACTTTATAAATGTCAATGCAATAACGTGTCGTAGGGAGAAAAATAAGAGCATGAGATGTATTGATAAGTGTAAAAAGGAAGAAGACAGAGCTTTGAAAGGCTATTCCTCCTCCTTCAGCAACCATCAAATAAGCATCCTTGGCTTATGTATATGTGGGCATATGTGTTTCATTGAACTTTCCCGAGGGTTTAATTCTTACCAGGACAAAATAGAGTTCTCCTTTCTTTGACTACCTGAATTTCAAATATTACTAAGAGGAAAAAAGAAACCAGGAACATTATTTAAACAAAATTTTATGTAGAAACAACCCTTGCGTATAAGCATAGTTAACATCTTAGAATGAAAGCATAATTATCTACTCTTTCTAACCCCTTTCTTGGAAATAGAAAAGCATTAGCACAATTAAATAAGTAGTTGATAATTAGTTGGATGATGTAAAGTTGTTTGTAAACCTCATGAATGCTAGTAGTTCTTTGCTTTATTTGGGTTTTTTTTTTTTTTTTGGTTTTTGTTTAGCTGAGCCATCGTGCCACCTAGTAGTTCTTTGCTTTTATCAATGGTAAGTAGTCTTTTTCATAGCTCCTGTAGATGTGACAACCCAGCTTCCAGCCCTCAGATCCCCAGCAGTTCCAATTATCGAACGTGAGTCACGTTCACTAAAGGGAGGAACGATTCTTAGATCTGTCACACGTTTACAGACGGTTACATAGTCCTGAGTGTGTCACAGCCAAAGAGGCAATGCAGGCAGCTGGCAGCTATGGAGAACTAATAGGCAGCCACAGCTTGTCTGTTGTAAGTGATGTTTAAGTCAACTGTATATATGAAATAATTACAGATGGTACTACCTGAGCCTCCATTCCTTCTTTGGAAAACCTTCCTGCCCTCTTAACCTGTCTTACTGTCAGCATGTAGAGAACATGGTGTAGAGCACGTAAAGGATGACATGAATAATTAATACACTAGAATTGGTATTCACATTGATATGTCTGAATTCTTACAATTATGATTAGGTGACACATCCCGTAGTAGACCAGGTGCTAGTCAAGTTCAGAGTCAAGTTAAATGACTTGGAGGTTTGCAAGGAGATATCCAAATCCCTTGGGAATGTGATTCCTGAATTCATCTGAAGTACAATTCATAGTGTATTTTATAAGTAACGAGGATAGAATTACAATTTACTTTGATTTAGTTTCTGGAAGTAAAAGCAAATACATCTCAATTAATAAAATGAGAAGGTGTTGCTTATTAATCATTTATATAAAATCTGGAGCCTCCTTATCACATGCTCATAGAGAAAACAGAGTACTGGAGAAAATTCAATTTAGCGTCACAGAGATTACTGCGACACAGCGGCTCTATCTGTGCGAGTCTATGAAAGCACTCCTAACAGTGCATCAATTTTCACAGGCATTTTGTAGATTGGAAAGCGATTGTAAACAGTGTAAAACCCACATTAACTCCTGTCAACATCCTGCCTTTTGCTCAGTTATGGATTTGTTTGAAATAACAGTAAGATCTAAAATGATTGCATCAACATTGCAGATTGTATTATAAATATGAATGAATTCATTGGAATGGAATTCATAGAACTATGTGGCAGACATTTGTCCTCCTGTCGTCGTAACCAGTTTGTGACATAAGGAAGGGACCGTGGCATTGTCTCAGAAATAACTTCTGCATGATCTCAAGTGGTAATCATATCAATTAACTGGTTTTCAAATTACCCTACATGTTATATTCTAATATTGCACCAGTAATAACCAGTAATATTGTATCAGTAATGTTTAACATTCAAAAATGAGTCCAGATGATATGGAAAACGTTAAGCTATTTCTAAAAAGTGATTATTAATGTAAATAGTATGCCATTTTGATTTTCAGTAGATCATCTTGCTTGAAGTCTTTCTAACAACATAAGATCAAATAACCATCTCATCTGAATGGAAACTAGTGAATGGATTTGGATACACTGAAACTGGAAATTATTTTGAGTGACAGACAAGAGATGCATCCTTACCTTTCAAGCTTCTGCAGTAAGGATTTAACTGCTTATTTTCTTCTGTTTGGAAGATGGGGGTGTACATCTTAGCTTCTGATTTGTTGTTTTATTTTTAAAGATAACCACATTGAGAGGTTTTGGTGGTGGAACAAAGAATATCTTTTGAAGACATTTTTTTTCCTACTATTAGATTAGAAAAAAGGGTACCAGTGCATATCTTTTTAATTGCTTGATTCAGCTTGACATCATTTTTTTTACATAAGGGTCATTTTATTCTACTATTTAATGTCCTTTTGACGGAATACTCTTATTCTGGTTAAAAGTTTAGTACCAACTTCTTAAATACCTCGTTTAGTCTTCAGAAAGAATGAGTGCACATTTCAGCATCAAAACCGTAAACTTGGCTGGGTTGCATATTGACGGTCTGCTTATTAACAGATGATTTACCTGATTTTCCACCTCTTCTTTGTCGGGAACTTTGCTGTTACAGTTTTCTGAGGCTCAGGAGGAGGAGCAAGTGCCACTTGATGGAACTACTCTTTGTTTAGTGACTTTCCCACGTGACGGACTGGGCTTTGTGCTTTACACACATTGTATGAGCTCATTTAATACATTCTCCCTTTAAGTTGTAAATATTTGAAGGCAGGGGCTTGGGGACTGAATCAGCTGGATGTATCACAACAGTGGCTTTTTTCGAAACACACAGTTTGTTTGCAAAAGCAAGTTCTAGGAAAGAGAATGTAGGTTTAGTATTAGTCCCTCTGACTTTCCTCAACCCAGCCGTAGCCCTCACCTGAGTTTCAGTGTCATAGAAAATGAGGAAAGCATCACTGTGTGTCTGAGGGGAAGACATTTATGCTCGCCTTCAAGTAAGTACCAGCTACACCCGGGAGTATTTACAGTCATACCTTTTACCCCTCTAAAGGGGGCGTTTGATGGGACTGGCCATGTACTATCTATGGGAATCCTGTGTTTCAAGTTGAAACCACAGGCACAATGAGGCCTAACTAGTAGCCTACGAAATACGTTCACTAGAAGCTGTGGCAGTGGTTCAAAGTTAGAAAGATGATAAGTATATTCATTTTTATCCACTGTAGCACTTTATGATGCTCATGGAAATATTTTTGGTAGATTATTCAATCAAATACATTTTACATGAGTGTTTTACTAACAAGTCTAAAAAACTATTTTCAACTAAATGCAGTCAGACAAAATGGATTCTGTTCTCCAGGTGGTTATGTCTTCTTTTCTTGATAACCTGTTCAGCAGCGTTCTTTTGAACCTGGGACTATTTATATTTCAGGGCCCTCTCAATAATTAAGAAATCCACATTTAGTGCCAGGTGTTTCAAATGACTGAACAACTTTGTTTCACTCTGGAACTATCACATATTTTTTTACTCTGTTTTTGTTTTTAATAAGATTTTCCCAAGATTTAGGAACAAAGCAAGTATTTACTAAAGTCTTATGTTCACGAAGAAGCTCTGTTAATGTTAATTGACTTTCTTAAGCAGAAATGTAGGTACCCCAAGAGCATTATTTATTTTAACAATCAAGTGCTTTGGAAGCTCTAAAAAATTAGCTGCTTTATAATGTTTTCAGTTAATTTTCTTCTTAGGTTAAGGATCCGACTAAGAAACAAATTTAACTTTAAAAACTAGGAAAATAGGGCTGGCTGAGTGGCTCAGTTGCTTAAGAGTGCGAGCTCCAAGCAACAGGGTCACCGGTTCAGTTCCCACATGGGCCAGTGAGCTGTGCCGGAGCTGAGCTGAGCTGCCGCTGAGCTGCCAACAGGTGGCAGGGTGGCTCAGCTGGTGAGAGCACGTGCTGCTAACAATAAGGCTGCTGATTCAACTCACACATGGGATGGTGGGCTATGCCCACCCGCAACTAAGATAGAACATTGGACCTTGAGCTGAGCTGCCCTGAGCTGCCAATGGGCAGCCAGATGGTGACTGGACTTGGAACTGAGTTAGCTGCGCCCTCCACAACTAAGATTGAAGGACAACAACTTGGCTGTTCCCCCTTCCCCAATTGCCCAATAAATCTTTTTTTTTAAAAAAAGCAAAACTATGAAAATATGCTTTCCTTCAATGTATTATCTAACTTTTTGACATAGAGCTTTACTGATTTTAAGAACCGTGCTACAGATGAAGAATGAATGACACAGCTTCCTTTCTAGTAAACTAGCCCAAAATCAGCGTGTTATCAGCCTCATATACTTATTCTTGGAATAAAGCTGGGCTTGAGAAGAGATTCTTGGTTCCTGTAACAAATAAATCTTGAGTGTCCTGTGGAGGTTAAGGGTCATACACAATTTTCTTGAGTTTTCTGAGTCTTCTATGTATTTTACCTTGATTAGATCCATTCAAAGAATTATTTTTCTTAATATTATTGAGGATGCTCATTGGTTATTAATACTAATTTCAAAACCAAAAATTTGTAATAGGATCTTATATCTGTGCTTTCTCTGTAATGGTAGGCAAATTGAAGGTGGAATATTTGGAAACTTTGGTTATATATAGTACCACAGGAATAATTCAGGATCAAAAATATAAAGTCCTTTTTGAAAAATCATATTCAGCATATTACTAAAGATTTTTCTTAATAATGAATTTAGAATGTTATATACTAAACAGATTATTTCTTAACTTATTTCAGAAACTTTCTTTGAAAAATTCACTTTTGGCTCTACTTTAAAATAAGGATTATAAAGATCATTTAAAATTCAGATTAGAAAATATAATTTCCAATATAAATTATGGCTTCAAGTTCATTTTGCAAGTAGAAACTCAAATGTGTCATATAACTTTGTAACAATCTCCTATGTCTTTTTATAAAAAAACAACAAAAAAAAACCACTACTGTTTTCACTATTTTGAAGACCTCACATGCGCCACGATTTTGCACAAACTGTTACTTTTTCCTAAATTTGGATAGTGTGCTATTTTCTGCAATTTGTTTTCAGGTTAGATTATAGTACTAGCATTCTCTATAGTAGAATATGACACTACTTGACATTATCAAATGGACATTTACTTTGTTTTTACAAGTAGGAGACAAAGAATTGCACTGATAATTCTCTTCATTCTTTGGACTAATGATGTATACTTTTAAAACTGAGTTATAAGACAAGGATCATCACAGAGGTGCATATCTGGCCAGGTTACACTCCTGCTTATTATCTTTTAGTGGTTTTCCATGGTCATTGGAATAACATTTCGGATTTCTCCAGTCTCAGTCAAGGCATGCTTACCTTTGGTCACTGCGTTCCACCCACAGAGCCTCCCACCCAGGGCTTGACACTGCCTGGCACACTGTTCACCCACCAAACCTCTCTTGCTAACTCTCATTATCTTTCTGGCCTCGAATACTATTTACTCGTAGAAGCTTTCCTATAACCGCCTCGCCTCTAAAACTTAAATCAGGTCCCCCGTTACACTTCATAATTGCATCCTTTACTTTTCCTTCATTGTATTTACAAGTTATAATTACATCTTTGTTTGATTATTTGCTTAATGCCTGCCTCTCCCAATAATGTGTAAGCTCTGTGATTAAAGTAAGAGTTGGAGTCAGAGGAAAGACTTTATTATAATCAGTATTTCACACTTTTGACAGGTAAATTAGACCAAAAGAACTCCCAGGGAGTAACACAGGGCCTACAAACCATGAAACCAAGGAGAGGCTGTGTGGTGTAACACAGGAGGTTCACAGGCTGATTTCCACAGGCCTGGTAGAGCAGGAGGGGGGTGATGGGCGGGGGGGGCTGACATGGAAAGATGTACCCTTGTCCATGTCTCTTGACCTCCCTGGGTCTCAGTTGCCTGGACAGTAAAAGGAAACCTAAAGTTCTATGACTACAGTATTATCAGCGTGAAATGGAACAGAGTGAGGCTTGGGCTCTAGTATTCTTTGATTTCCAGAACATGGGTTGTAGTCATGAGCCATGCCAAGGATTCCACATGCAGGAAAGAACACAGCTTCTGATGAAATGGGATGTAGACGGGCTGAAGGAGGGATACGGCTAGAAACTATTGAATTAAGTGACCTCTTTGGCTCCAAATTTGCAATCAGTTATTTACCATTCACCTGCCCTTCGTAGCCTCCTTGTCCTAAACCTCAGTCCTCCTTTTCCTCACCAAATTTCACAGATAATTCTCAGGATTCAGAAATATAGCTAAGACTTCAAGTATGGAATCTGATATTCTTTTCTTAAAAAAAAGAATAAAGAAAAAAAACAACTAATAATTTATCAAAGCTATGAGGAATCTGTACCAAGTAAGATTGGAAAAAAATAAGTTTCATTCTATTTTTAGTTTTCAAAAGCATAGAGAATAACACCGACTACAGCTGGGGCAGTCTACATTCTATACTTGCTTTTTCAACATCCTTTTTAGCTTGTCTTAGGCTGAATGAAGTATTTTAGCCCTGATGTGTACATTGCATAAGCTTTACACTGAAGGGTCAGGATTATTTTTAACTAATGTTTACAAAGGATCAGTGGACTGTATCCTTTTGTTTATGTTACACATGAAAGAAATACAGTTTACTTAGTCCTGAAAACCCTCAGCCAGCCATTGGCAAATAGATTATGTACTTGAATATAAAATAGTTTCCCCTAAATGTAAAATGTACTTGAGCTGAAGCATGTTTCCCCTCTGTTCCCTTCCTCTAGCTTAGCTTCCTTCTTTTGCTTGTGTTAGTTGTTCTGTGTACGTTAACTGAAGCTGATCTGTATGCAGACTGCAATGTCAGGTGAACTTGTGAATTTTCTTGAATATGTGCTTAGCAATGAGACGGTTTCTTCTCTATAGTCCAAAAGGTTATAATCGTGTTAATATAAAGTACAGTAATTGAACAGAAGCAAGCATAAGGAAACAGATGAAATGTGCCTGTTTTTAGTGATAATCCTTTACCATCTTTCCTAAAACAGTAAATATCATTAGGCAAACTTTTATATTCCTAGATTTGATATAATTCGGGAAAAGACTGGTAAAGGTTGATCATACGACACATGGAGATTAAAAAAAATACTAACGCCATGAATAATTCCCATCTTCCATGCAGGGCAGGGGTCTGTATAGCTTTCTTGATCTAGTTTATCCTCTTTCCTTTGGAAAATTCAGGAAGATAAGATAATCTAAGATGCCCCAATATGGACCAATTTTGCTTATATGCTGACGTTGATCCCTTCCTTATTAGTCCTTTCTCCAGCAATTTCTTAAATGTTTTATGACTAGAAAGCATCTGACGGTTCACAGCCAAGCTCCTTCCCCCAGTCTCCCTGCCATCACTTCCCCTAACCCACCAGACCCCTTTGCGTCCTGGCATTGCTACATCCTGCTTCTCACCTGAGATGCCCTCCCCTTTGTTTGGCAGGCTGGTACTCACTCGTCAAGACTCAACACAAATGTTACTTCCACAGTCAACCCTTTGGAGGCCCGGTTCCTCTGTCCTCTTTGCTCCTGTAGCATTTTTTCCCCATAGCTCTGTTTAGCACTTATTTATAATTTATTTGTTTTAATAATATGCCTCTGCCTGCTAGATGAGTGCCTCAGGTTCCAAGACCTTGCATCCCCAGCTCCAGCACAATGGCTGGTAGGTACATAGTAGGCAATCCATTACTGTTGTTTCAATGCATGAATTAAGTAACCAATTACATGAAATGTCTGACAGACAATCTTCTACTTTGAAACCAGTTGTATTCCCAAAGTTAATTTTTAAATCAGTTGTTTCGGAACTCACAAAGCAATTTCCCACAGAAACAATGTTGTAAGTGTTATAAATGGTGGTTGGGTTCCCAGGCTAGCCCTCAAGAGCCTATTTAACCCATAATGTAGCTTAAACACTATGCAGTTGTAATGAAAAATAGCAGAAAACAACACTGTTACAAATGTGCAGTGTTTTCATTACATTAAGTAAATACAATTCCTCTTCCATGTAGAAACTGCAATCCAGGGCACATTACACCAATGGGCAGGCATAGCCTGACCTGGCACCAGGAGCAGGATGGCTGAACACTGGCCAAGCTCTTTCACTCACTTGCCTTATCAACCATTTAACTTTACTATGCCTGAGTTTCTACATTTGCCCCGCACCTCCCAACTTGGTATTTCTTGCCTGCTCTCTGAAGAAAAAGCTAGGTAATGTATCTAAGTACACACCAGAACATACAGGACACTATACAAATGCAATGTGTATCATGCTATGAAGCACTCACAGACAAATGAAATGAAACTGAATTATTAACATTTCGTGGAGTGGAAAATAAAGTAGTGGAATTGGGTTTTAAACCTCAGTTGGCCTGACCCCAATGCCTTCGGAGCCGGACGACCACCACGTTACCTTCCTCCACCATGAGCAGCTCTAGGACCCATGCGTTCATCTTCCTGAGCCTTAGTGTCCTCTTGGGCAAAGTGGCATTTATATTAGATGACCTTCCAGTTCTTTTAAACAGAATGTCTGCACTTAACATAATTAAGACACAGTGGTAACTTTGGTGGGATCAAAAATGTCCTGAAGAGGTAATAAAATACGGTCTGAATTTCTTCAATTTTCTCTTCTATGATTAGTTTCCTTCAAGCGCCACTCGCATACTTTATATTTTTACTGCTTGATATGATTTTTTTCCTTAGTCTGCTGAATACTCGCACCTTAAAACCACTTGCTCCCCACCCGCCATTAAAGTCCAACAGTAACTCCTGTAACATAGCATCTTCCTCCAAAATTGCACGGAAACCATCTTCTTGTTCCTAACCCAGAATTCCTGTTTCTCCCATGAAGAGGGACGTTTTCTTCCGTGATCTGCCTACGAATGTCTCCGTCAATTCTGGTCAGTACATTGGTGCTCCAGCTAGCTGTCTAATCAGACCCGATTCCCTGTCGGGAGCCATGTTTGCCGTTGACTGCTCTGTTTTACTTTAGTGTGACCCATTTTCATTCCTTCATCTGTTTTTACCACACTACTGCACTTCCCAGTTTCCCAGCTCACCCCTTCCTTCCTCCCTTCCTTTTGTGTGGGTCACGGAGGGGACAGGATATGGCCAGCAGCGGCCTGTTGACCTGCAAACAACACTCTGAAGGCTGAGCCCTTGTCCCTGACTGCCCGGAACGCCTCCCTCCTCAGGCTGTCACGCCCTCTTTATTTTCTGCTCTAGATTTAAACTTCCCCAGAAAATTTGTGCCTTTGGAGACTTTCCTGGGACAAAAGAAAGAAGTTGGTAAATTCTTGGAATCTTTAACTTTCTATAACAAGAGATTCACATCAGTCTTTGCTTCCCTTCTGTGCCTGCCGGCCCACGAGTAGGTAATAAACATGGAACCCTTCCTAGGGATACAGGTGTTATTGGGTGAAACTCCATTACAAAAACATTTTCTGTGTGAAATTTCCAACACAATTTGATACTAAAATGTTAGTATTCGATGGCCTCTGTTACATGCTTTCTGTATTGTCGTCATAGGTTCATCTGAATAAATGTCACCTGCCCTGAATCATACCATCTACGAGGTGGGATCTTTGTAGCATTTTTAGTAGATTTTTCCTTAGATAGGGTTCTCTGCAAATTGATCCTAAAGTATCTTAAGCCCCGTTGTTACTGCAAAGATCAACTGAGACCCTGCCGTGGTGAAGCCTACCTTCACTTAAACTATTCCGAGGTGGACCTCATTGATGGCGTGCACAGCTCATCTGGCACCTCACGAACACCAAAGATGAGCCAACGTAATAAGCTCTTCTTTTGTCCGTGGTCCCTTTCAAACCAACAACAGTACCTTAAAGTTCTTGGTGGTATCTGGATCTGTGGCTTATACATATAGGTAGGTGCTTAATAAACATTTATTTACTCATCATTCAGTTACATATTGATTTATTTAAGTGTAAGCTTTCAACTGAACCATTTTTAATTATTTCACCTTTTTCATTATTTTTTTGTGAGTGTTTTTGATTACCCAGTTGTATTTTTACCATCAGTAGGTTATGTCTACAAATAGAAGTCTACAGACATTTTTAATGTGTTTGGGAAAAGAAATTGAATTTAAAAGTTCAGATTTTAAAATTGCAGATGATATTATGTTAGCGATTAACTGCAGCAAACATATTTTCGAACAGTTGATCTAGCTGAGAAAAAGACAACAATAGAACCATCCCCTGGGGCCAGACTTTCAATGGCTTCCTTCAAAAACAGTCATTTTAAAGTTTTTGTTTCCTTCTTTCTTTAATCTCTCATGTTATGAATAATATTTAGTTGAACTCCCAAAGCAACTGGGGGAAGAAAATCTTTGGTGTTGATTTTGGATAAAATATGAGACATTTACTTTTGTGAATTTTAATCTCAGAAGAATTTAACACAATCTTTTGTTCTCTGGGCTCTTGTGTCACTCAAAGATTTAAATTTAAACACCAGTGTGCTTTTGACCACAAGAAAGCCCACAGAATCACCTAAGTATGAAAAATTTTAGTTATGAATATCTATAGAATTACATTATTCTTTTAATTAACATTTCAGCAATTCCCGGATGGGTAATAATGCATTTGGTTGTCCTGCCTGCCCTTTATAATCAGTTCATAGAATAATCATCCTAAAGTTACCTTACTTTGTAGTTCTGCATTTCTCTGAGCTTTTTATTTTACCTGTATTTGCTTAGCAACCAAGTTAATTGTTTAAAATTTATTCTACTTAATTACTCTCTGAATCTTTTCCATACATCATTTCAAAGCCCTGAGAGGAGATGTCACATTTTTGTCCTGACTTCTTGTCCAAAGAGTTAAAACTCTATTTCCTGTATTTTGACCTAATACATGTTGACCTCTTTTCTTCCTATAAATTTCAAACTATTGATCGCAAGGTGCGTTAGTATGTCCGAACATTCATGTATTCTTTAAAAATAATGTTTCTGTTGAGGATAAATACATTAGATCAAAAGTTTTGTCAGATATAATTCCCTTCCATGTGTTTTTTTTTTAAAGTCCAAACTGAGTTATTTCTCCCCGGTTTGAACATGTTGGCTGATTTTTAGACTTGGATGGATTTCACTGTAAATTGCACTTCGATGTGACTCAAGTACCCAGGAGCTGCCAGGACGGCTCAGTGATTTAACGTGGTGTCCTGCAGCTTTGCCTGTAATCAGCAGATGCTGCGTATTACCATAAATGTTTTCCTAACTGCTCCTGTCAGAAGGAGGAAATTCTCCCTGCACTGAGGCTGCTGCTTCTGATTAAATTCAGTGTGCCTTCTTTTGCATAATGAATATCCCATGATGATCTCTAACCTTTTGTTTTGAATATCGCCTCCTGGTCTAGACTCACTCTTCATGGGGAAGCTCAAGGAAGAGCAGACAAAGAGAAGTGAAGTGGGTGGTGCTGTTCCTTGAGCCCCCAGCACCTCCATGGCTCTGAAGTCATTACTGTTTCATAGACCATCGCTTGTCAAAGAACAGGAAAGGTTCTGGTCTTCGCAGTGTTCTCTGCTGCCGGGCCACTGTCCCGTTCTACTTCTGAAGGCTGTTTCTGCCACACTTTGGTGTACCTGGTTTTGGCCTGCGGATGCGTGATGATAGTATCTGCTTTAGACTGTGCTCACCCTGGGTGTGTAAGCTGTGATAAAACCTCAGCGCAAACTGGGCAAAAAGTTTCCTGTTTTCTACAACACTTTCGGTACCTCTAGCCCAGGGGTGTCAAACTGGCAGCCCGCGGGCCACATGTGGCCCTCGAGGTAATTTTTTGTGGCCCACGATGCTCTGAAATAAAATGAAAATAGAAAAAATTGTTATGAAGAAAATAGCGCTTAGGGGANGGGGGGGGGGGCTGACATGGAAAGATGTACCCTTGTCCATGTCTCTTGACCTCCCTGGGTCTCAGTTGCCTGGACAGTAAAAGGAAACCTAAAGTTCTATGACTACAGTATTATCAGCGTGAAATGGAACAGAGTGAGGCTTGGGCTCTAGTATTCTTTGATTTCCAGAACATGGGTTGTAGTCATGAGCCATGCCAAGGATTCCACATGCAGGAAAGAACACAGCTTCTGATGAAATGGGATGTAGACGGGCTGAAGGAGGGATACGGCTAGAAACTATTGAATTAAGTGACCTCTTTGGCTCCAAATTTGCAATCAGTTATTTACCATTCACCTGCCCTTCGTAGCCTCCTTGTCCTAAACCTCAGTCCTCCTTTTCCTCACCAAATTTCACAGATAATTCTCAGGATTCAGAAATATAGCTAAGACTTCAAGTATGGAATCTGATATTCTTTTCTTAAAAAAAAGAATAAAGAAAAAAAACAACTAATAATTTATCAAAGCTATGAGGAATCTGTACCAAGTAAGATTGGAAAAAAATAAGTTTCATTCTATTTTTAGTTTTCAAAAGCATAGAGAATAACACCGACTACAGCTGGGGCAGTCTACATTCTATACTTGCTTTTTCAACATCCTTTTTAGCTTGTCTTAGGCTGAATGAAGTATTTTAGCCCTGATGTGTACATTGCATAAGCTTTACACTGAAGGGTCAGGATTATTTTTAACTAATGTTTACAAAGGATCAGTGGACTGTATCCTTTTGTTTATGTTACACATGAAAGAAATACAGTTTACTTAGTCCTGAAAACCCTCAGCCAGCCATTGGCAAATAGATTATGTACTTGAATATAAAATAGTTTCCCCTAAATGTAAAATGTACTTGAGCTGAAGCATGTTTCCCCTCTGTTCCCTTCCTCTAGCTTAGCTTCCTTCTTTTGCTTGTGTTAGTTGTTCTGTGTACGTTAACTGAAGCTGATCTGTATGCAGACTGCAATGTCAGGTGAACTTGTGAATTTTCTTGAATATGTGCTTAGCAATGAGACGGTTTCTTCTCTATAGTCCAAAAGGTTATAATCGTGTTAATATAAAGTACAGTAATTGAACAGAAGCAAGCATAAGGAAACAGATGAAATGTGCCTGTTTTTAGTGATAATCCTTTACCATCTTTCCTAAAACAGTAAATATCATTAGGCAAACTTTTATATTCCTAGATTTGATATAATTCGGGAAAAGACTGGTAAAGGTTGATCATACGACACATGGAGATTAAAAAAAATACTAACGCCATGAATAATTCCCATCTTCCATGCAGGGCAGGGGTCTGTATAGCTTTCTTGATCTAGTTTATCCTCTTTCCTTTGGAAAATTCAGGAAGATAAGATAATCTAAGATGCCCCAATATGGACCAATTTTGCTTATATGCTGACGTTGATCCCTTCCTTATTAGTCCTTTCTCCAGCAATTTCTTAAATGTTTTATGACTAGAAAGCATCTGACGGTTCACAGCCAAGCTCCTTCCCCCAGTCTCCCTGCCATCACTTCCCCTAACCCACCAGACCCCTTTGCGTCCTGGCATTGCTACATCCTGCTTCTCACCTGAGATGCCCTCCCCTTTGTTTGGCAGGCTGGTACTCACTCGTCAAGACTCAACACAAATGTTACTTCCACAGTCAACCCTTTGGAGGCCCGGTTCCTCTGTCCTCTTTGCTCCTGTAGCATTTTTTCCCCATAGCTCTGTTTAGCACTTATTTATAATTTATTTGTTTTAATAATATGCCTCTGCCTGCTAGATGAGTGCCTCAGGTTCCAAGACCTTGCATCCCCAGCTCCAGCACAATGGCTGGTAGGTACATAGTAGGCAATCCATTACTGTTGTTTCAATGCATGAATTAAGTAACCAATTACATGAAATGTCTGACAGACAATCTTCTACTTTGAAACCAGTTGTATTCCCAAAGTTAATTTTTAAATCAGTTGTTTCGGAACTCACAAAGCAATTTCCCACAGAAACAATGTTGTAAGTGTTATAAATGGTGGTTGGGTTCCCAGGCTAGCCCTCAAGAGCCTATTTAACCCATAATGTAGCTTAAACACTATGCAGTTGTAATGAAAAATAGCAGAAAACAACACTGTTACAAATGTGCAGTGTTTTCATTACATTAAGTAAATACAATTCCTCTTCCATGTAGAAACTGCAATCCAGGGCACATTACACCAATGGGCAGGCATAGCCTGACCTGGCACCAGGAGCAGGATGGCTGAACACTGGCCAAGCTCTTTCACTCACTTGCCTTATCAACCATTTAACTTTACTATGCCTGAGTTTCTACATTTGCCCCGCACCTCCCAACTTGGTATTTCTTGCCTGCTCTCTGAAGAAAAAGCTAGGTAATGTATCTAAGTACACACCAGAACATACAGGACACTATACAAATGCAATGTGTATCATGCTATGAAGCACTCACAGACAAATGAAATGAAACTGAATTATTAACATTTCGTGGAGTGGAAAATAAAGTAGTGGAATTGGGTTTTAAACCTCAGTTGGCCTGACCCCAATGCCTTCGGAGCCGGACGACCACCACGTTACCTTCCTCCACCATGAGCAGCTCTAGGACCCATGCGTTCATCTTCCTGAGCCTTAGTGTCCTCTTGGGCAAAGTGGCATTTATATTAGATGACCTTCCAGTTCTTTTAAACAGAATGTCTGCACTTAACATAATTAAGACACAGTGGTAACTTTGGTGGGATCAAAAATGTCCTGAAGAGGTAATAAAATACGGTCTGAATTTCTTCAATTTTCTCTTCTATGATTAGTTTCCTTCAAGCGCCACTCGCATACTTTATATTTTTACTGCTTGATATGATTTTTTTCCTTAGTCTGCTGAATACTCGCACCTTAAAACCACTTGCTCCCCACCCGCCATTAAAGTCCAACAGTAACTCCTGTAACATAGCATCTTCCTCCAAAATTGCACGGAAACCATCTTCTTGTTCCTAACCCAGAATTCCTGTTTCTCCCATGAAGAGGGACGTTTTCTTCCGTGATCTGCCTACGAATGTCTCCGTCAATTCTGGTCAGTACATTGGTGCTCCAGCTAGCTGTCTAATCAGACCCGATTCCCTGTCGGGAGCCATGTTTGCCGTTGACTGCTCTGTTTTACTTTAGTGTGACCCATTTTCATTCCTTCATCTGTTTTTACCACACTACTGCACTTCCCAGTTTCCCAGCTCACCCCTTCCTTCCTCCCTTCCTTTTGTGTGGGTCACGGAGGGGACAGGATATGGCCAGCAGCGGCCTGTTGACCTGCAAACAACACTCTGAAGGCTGAGCCCTTGTCCCTGACTGCCCGGAACGCCTCCCTCCTCAGGCTGTCACGCCCTCTTTATTTTCTGCTCTAGATTTAAACTTCCCCAGAAAATTTGTGCCTTTGGAGACTTTCCTGGGACAAAAGAAAGAAGTTGGTAAATTCTTGGAATCTTTAACTTTCTATAACAAGAGATTCACATCAGTCTTTGCTTCCCTTCTGTGCCTGCCGGCCCACGAGTAGGTAATAAACATGGAACCCTTCCTAGGGATACAGGTGTTATTGGGTGAAACTCCATTACAAAAACATTTTCTGTGTGAAATTTCCAACACAATTTGATACTAAAATGTTAGTATTCGATGGCCTCTGTTACATGCTTTCTGTATTGTCGTCATAGGTTCATCTGAATAAATGTCACCTGCCCTGAATCATACCATCTACGAGGTGGGATCTTTGTAGCATTTTTAGTAGATTTTTCCTTAGATAGGGTTCTCTGCAAATTGATCCTAAAGTATCTTAAGCCCCGTTGTTACTGCAAAGATCAACTGAGACCCTGCCGTGGTGAAGCCTACCTTCACTTAAACTATTCCGAGGTGGACCTCATTGATGGCGTGCACAGCTCATCTGGCACCTCACGAACACCAAAGATGAGCCAACGTAATAAGCTCTTCTTTTGTCCGTGGTCCCTTTCAAACCAACAACAGTACCTTAAAGTTCTTGGTGGTATCTGGATCTGTGGCTTATACATATAGGTAGGTGCTTAATAAACATTTATTTACTCATCATTCAGTTACATATTGATTTATTTAAGTGTAAGCTTTCAACTGAACCATTTTTAATTATTTCACCTTTTTCATTATTTTTTTGTGAGTGTTTTTGATTACCCAGTTGTATTTTTACCATCAGTAGGTTATGTCTACAAATAGAAGTCTACAGACATTTTTAATGTGTTTGGGAAAAGAAATTGAATTTAAAAGTTCAGATTTTAAAATTGCAGATGATATTATGTTAGCGATTAACTGCAGCAAACATATTTTCGAACAGTTGATCTAGCTGAGAAAAAGACAACAATAGAACCATCCCCTGGGGCCAGACTTTCAATGGCTTCCTTCAAAAACAGTCATTTTAAAGTTTTTGTTTCCTTCTTTCTTTAATCTCTCATGTTATGAATAATATTTAGTTGAACTCCCAAAGCAACTGGGGGAAGAAAATCTTTGGTGTTGATTTTGGATAAAATATGAGACATTTACTTTTGTGAATTTTAATCTCAGAAGAATTTAACACAATCTTTTGTTCTCTGGGCTCTTGTGTCACTCAAAGATTTAAATTTAAACACCAGTGTGCTTTTGACCACAAGAAAGCCCACAGAATCACCTAAGTATGAAAAATTTTAGTTATGAATATCTATAGAATTACATTATTCTTTTAATTAACATTTCAGCAATTCCCGGATGGGTAATAATGCATTTGGTTGTCCTGCCTGCCCTTTATAATCAGTTCATAGAATAATCATCCTAAAGTTACCTTACTTTGTAGTTCTGCATTTCTCTGAGCTTTTTATTTTACCTGTATTTGCTTAGCAACCAAGTTAATTGTTTAAAATTTATTCTACTTAATTACTCTCTGAATCTTTTCCATACATCATTTCAAAGCCCTGAGAGGAGATGTCACATTTTTGTCCTGACTTCTTGTCCAAAGAGTTAAAACTCTATTTCCTGTATTTTGACCTAATACATGTTGACCTCTTTTCTTCCTATAAATTTCAAACTATTGATCGCAAGGTGCGTTAGTATGTCCGAACATTCATGTATTCTTTAAAAATAATGTTTCTGTTGAGGATAAATACATTAGATCAAAAGTTTTGTCAGATATAATTCCCTTCCATGTGTTTTTTTTTTAAAGTCCAAACTGAGTTATTTCTCCCCGGTTTGAACATGTTGGCTGATTTTTAGACTTGGATGGATTTCACTGTAAATTGCACTTCGATGTGACTCAAGTACCCAGGAGCTGCCAGGACGGCTCAGTGATTTAACGTGGTGTCCTGCAGCTTTGCCTGTAATCAGCAGATGCTGCGTATTACCATAAATGTTTTCCTAACTGCTCCTGTCAGAAGGAGGAAATTCTCCCTGCACTGAGGCTGCTGCTTCTGATTAAATTCAGTGTGCCTTCTTTTGCATAATGAATATCCCATGATGATCTCTAACCTTTTGTTTTGAATATCGCCTCCTGGTCTAGACTCACTCTTCATGGGGAAGCTCAAGGAAGAGCAGACAAAGAGAAGTGAAGTGGGTGGTGCTGTTCCTTGAGCCCCCAGCACCTCCATGGCTCTGAAGTCATTACTGTTTCATAGACCATCGCTTGTCAAAGAACAGGAAAGGTTCTGGTCTTCGCAGTGTTCTCTGCTGCCGGGCCACTGTCCCGTTCTACTTCTGAAGGCTGTTTCTGCCACACTTTGGTGTACCTGGTTTTGGCCTGCGGATGCGTGATGATAGTATCTGCTTTAGACTGTGCTCACCCTGGGTGTGTAAGCTGTGATAAAACCTCAGCGCAAACTGGGCAAAAAGTTTCCTGTTTTCTACAACACTTTCGGTACCTCTAGCCCAGGGGTGTCAAACTGGCAGCCCGCGGGCCACATGTGGCCCTCGAGGTAATTTTTTGTGGCCCACGATGCTCTGAAATAAAATGAAAATAGAAAAAATTGTTATGAAGAAAATAGCGCTTAGGGGAGATTGAGGCAATACCATACACGCAATTCCCTCGTTAACCCTTTAACTACTGAAGACGAGTATACAAAAAATTACCTCGAGGGCCGCATGCAGCCCACAGCGCGAGTTTGACACCCCTGCTCTAGCGCAAAGTACATCAGACACTATATTTGCCACGACAAAATCAATGTATACCAAGCATACATACAGCAGATCCTAGAAGAGTGTCATTTTTTTCAATGTCACTTTGTTATAATGTTGATGAGGAAAATAACTTAATTCCCTGTGGAAGCCACTCTCAGTGTGAAGTTTGCATGTTCTCTGGTCTATGTGGATTTTCTACAGATTCTCCACTTTCCTCCCACATCCCAAAGGTGTGCACATGAGGTAAATGGGCGCATGTACATTGTCCCAGCCTCAGTGAGTGTGGGGTGTGAGTGCCCTGTAGCCAAAGAGCGTCCTGCCCAGGGTGGGGTCCTGCCCTGCGCCTTGAGCTGCTGCCACAGGCTCTGGCCACCAGCAACCCTGACCTGGAATAAGCAGGCTGGAAAATCAGGATCTTGTTTTTATTCATCTTTCTTAAGTGTGTGTATAGTTCACGTTTATTTCAGTGTTCAATATTAGAAGTGTTTGAGTCTTTGTTTGGTGACGTTTTTGTGACCAGAAATATGCTGTGGAAACTTAACTCTTGCTTACATCAGTTCGCCTAAGGTAAAACTGGTTTCGCTATATGTCCTTTCGCTTGAAGTCACAGTTTCCAACAACCTATGGATGATGTTCAATGAGGACTTACTGTGTGTTAACAATGAATGCCCGGTTTTGTCAGTGAAATCATTTTTTATATTGTCTCAATGGGAAAAGATCCTTGAATTTGCTAAATAGCAGTACCTTTTTCCTGAAGGGCCCAAAGTGCTTCGTTATTTTCCTTTTTATCCTTTTAGAACCTATGAGTACTCCTGCCTGATAAACACCTGTGAGCTGATTTTTTTTTCTTTTTCAAGTGGAACATTGATGTGAACAGATACCCTTTGTGATATTATTCTTACAGTGTAAGATTAAAAAGCATACGTGCCATCTCTAAGATACTAAATCAGGCCAGTAGTAACTGGCGAACTCCCAGCTTAGAGCTGGTCTATGATCAAATTACCTGAAATGAGGGTTCCACCTGTTCGCTTTGTTGCCAAAGAAAGGATGAGTGGCTGAGCTTGAAATTTTCTGTGGCTTACCTACTTTTGTCTCCTCTTGGAGATTCTGCTAGTAAATATTTATCACATTATTTTTAGTACTTTATTTTCCTCATAGAATCAAGGAACTTTAGAATGCAAAAGGATCTCAGAAAACATTTTGTGACTGACGAATGTGAGGCTAAGTGCCTAATGTAAAGTTACAGGTAGTGAGTGGCACATTGAGTTTGGGGATTTCCAACTCTTGCTTCCTGGAATTTCAGTGTAGATTCTAGTTTGTCTGAGATTGAAACCAAATAAAAGAGAAACATGGAAATGTCAACAAAAATGTATCAGTCCCCAAATAGAGTCCACATAAAAGGAATCTATTTGTTATGACTTTGTTATGTTGAACAAAACCTGTTTTGTTTTGTTTTCTTACTCAAACTGTTATTGCAAACTCTTTCAGCTTGAGGCTGCTTAGATCTTCTGAAGCCCCAATATATTCTGTTTTTTCCTACCCAGCCACCAACCACGACACTTCCCCATCTGTTTATGACGTCTGCGTGTTAGCCAACCACTTCAACAATAGAGAGCTCTCCCTTCAGCAAAACAGCCAGTGCTGTTGCTGGAGAGCAAGGGTTCTTGGTAAAAGTCACCAGAAGGAATTCCGGGACATCCCAAAAGGAGCCACTTAAGCCAAGCCCAGCAAGCCGAGCAAGCAGTGAATTTATTGAAAGAACCAGGACAGCACACACGCAGCGTGGAGGGGGTGGGCAGGCTGGGAGAGCTGCCACTGCGCCACAGAGGGTGGGGGATGGGAGTTTATTATCTTCAAATGAGGGTGCAAAACATTCACGGGTGGCGTATAGGCCTTCCCAGGCGGGCCTTTGCTGACGCTCCTTCCCACCGCGAGGAGCGATATTTGTGTTTTTTTCTCTCCTTATTTGGCCCTTGTCGGAACTGTCATGGCGACACAGGGGATGGATATTTTCCCTCCCTGTAATGCTGGTAATATTATAATCCATTACAATTAGCTAAAGTTCACCTCGAGGGGCGAGATGGCGTCCCAGGTCTGCTCTCCGCCACCAGAATGGAGTTCTGGCACATCCGGTAGCTGCACCTTTTCTTAAGAACCATCTGACCACCCCCCTCCTTTGTTTTCCCGTCTTCCTCCCGCCCTGTGCTTCCTGCCTGTGGTAACAGCCCGCGACCCAGAAGACAATGGCAGTGTGCCCTGTGAAGCAGGAAGACTTGGAAACGTTGGTTCTGCACCTGCCTTTGCTTAGCTTTGTCACGGGAGTAGTCCACTTCTGAGCTCAGTTTCTTTGTCGTTAAGTGGAGCTAAGCAATGACACCTGCCCGTAGGACCGAGTGGGTGCTGTGTTAACATGTCCACACCCTTGCTCCTTGGACATGGAATTGGAGAGCCAAGGAGGTCTAGGAAGACACTCGGAAACGGCAAGACTGCAAGAACAGAGGGCTTCCAGTAGAGATTTCAGCGGCTCTTTCTAGTCCGTCTCCTCATTCCCAGTGTATTCATGAACATGTGTTAGTTACTAACAAAGTCACGGATGGCTCTTTCCAGATATTTGGAGATGAGAATGGCAGAAAGTCACTTCGTAAGGCACCAACATTTTAGGGAAATGTGAATGCTTCTGTGTCTCTCAGAAAGAAAAATTTCCTTCCCATCCCAAACCACCGCCCCCCAAAAAATCAGCTTTTCAGTTTCTTTCTTAATAACTCCAGATACCCTGAAATCCTCAAATGTGATTTTAAATGTGTTGCTGTTATCATGCTTTAAGAGGAAGCTGTCGGTTTATTTTACATGACAAAGAGCTGTAATTCATAAGCATTACAGCTGCCATTCTCATCAGATATATTCAGGATCTGGATATCCACCCACCTATCCCCAGTAAATTAATGCATAAATGCACATCACTGGGTTTATCACTTTAACCATGAATTTAATCATACCACATGTAAGCATAAGCCAATTTGCTGATGTGATAGATTACATTGAAAGGAATAGAAATGGATGATTTTTTCTTTCTTTTTTTCTTTGTTTCTTTGTTTCTTTCTTTCTTTTTTTTAACATTAAAAGAGAGATCTTGGTCAATGATTCCAAAAGCATCTATGGCTCTGTTTTCACCCAGTTATAGGACTTCAGGAGTGTCTGTTACCAATCTATCTGCGGTAACCATCAGAAAAGAGGCCCAAACACACCCACTTTCAAGATTGGTGATGAGAGGACACCTTACAAACGCCTTCCCTTTGTATGGTGATCTGCACTTATTGTTTTTGTCATAAAAATCCTTTGCAGGTTTGGCTTATTTAATCATCCGCAGTAAACAAAGAAATGTGCTGAAGTCTACGGAGATTAAGAGAATAATTCCAGGATATAAAAAGTGAATGACAGAGCTAAGAAGAAACCCTTAATAATTTTTATTTTTAGATACAAGCTAACCCTATGATAGCGCTCCCTCTGATCCAAGTAGTCACAAATGTATAGAGTTTGCAACTAACCAGATGAGCCAGGGAAAATTGTTTTCGATTCTCTTTCATATAAATCCACAGAACAAACAAATCAAGGAGCGTTCAGCTTGATGAACAAACCAGAAGGTTGTCCCGTGGCAGTAAGCTCAGTTAAAACCAGATCTGGGAGACAGCAGGGAAGGGGAGTGGAGCTAAACTTGCCTCCTCTCATAGGTCCTCTGATTTGCCTGAGGAGATCATCACAGCCCTCCCCAGGAGAGTCGCAGCAGCAAAACCAAGAGCGCTGTGTGGTCTGACAAATGGAAGCTGACATCTTGGTCTCGATTTTTCTCCTGTATAATGGGGATGTTAACAACAGCTTCACAGCGTATGTGAGAACTCACTGGGAGTATGTTATTAAAGCTCCTTGTCAGGTCTAACGCACAGAGAGGCCCAATAAATACTGGCATCATCGTTATCCCCATTTGGATAAGACCTGGGGAAAGATTTCTTTCGCAGCATGTAGTAGAGGAGACAAATATTAAATGTATAATTCCCCAAACACTTTATGCGTCTGGGAAGTGCAGTGAAGGGAAAGAGCAGGCTCTGAGAACGAACAGTGGGAGGCCTCGGCTGGGGGCTGAGGAGGGCTCCCTGGAAGTGACTTCTTTGGCCTGGTTTCAGACCAACTGTGGAGAGAATGGGACACTGGAACCCCAGACAGTCTGTTAAGAGAGGCTCGGGTTGAATGGTGAATTCAGCTCCTGCTCCTCTCTTTCCTAGAACATAGGCAGCAAGAACAATAGGGCAGCAGCCACTATTCTCAACTACATCTGGAGCAAAAATGTCTCAAATTCAGGACTTCTGCCTACAAATCCATTTCCTTCTTCAGATGTTATTCTTCCAGTCCTGCCCAATTCATCTTGCCTGAACTGTTGCTGACTTGATCCACCCCATACCTGCCTTTCTGCACAGCCCGCACAGCCTCCCTTTTGCTCTTCCTGTACTCCTGCCTTTCAGTCATCCCCCATATAGCCTAGGGCAGTAGTTCTCCTTAGAAGACACTCTGACTGGGCCCTTTTATCTTGACAGTGCTGTGTTCCTTCATCATCTGCTGCAAATGGCAGCCCTCTCCCCAGCCCTAAGCATTTTCTTCTGAAGCCTAACACACCCACAGGACTTCAACATTTGTGTTGATCACTTAAGGGGCATGGATCCTAATGTTGCCAAAAGCCGTGAGACACCAGACCCAATAATACATTAAGTAATGAGAGGCATAATTGACTCCTCAAAACACTTCAACCGGCCTCACCATTTCGCCTTGTTATATAGGGAGGATAATCAGCAAACACCTCAGTAGATACAGAGAGAACGATGTGAGGAGATGGTAGGCTTCCTGAGAGCAGGCACCACGTCAGCTCCTCTGCTGCATTCCTGACATGCGGTACAGCCTGGCCCACTGCACAGACTCAGCATTTTTTGACTAAGGGGATGTTTTCCATCTTCTACCCTACAGTATGCCAAAAATTGTGAATGTAGAACCTTATGATGAAAGGACATATCTGTGTGCACAGTACTGCTTTTAACACCACATGAGAAGAACACAGACCCTACTCTCAGTAGCTCATGGTCTTGTCGCTCGGCTCTAGCATGTAGCAGGGACAAAAAAAAACAAATACAACAAAAAAACCCTAACACCAAGCCCACTAGGATACACACATATGAGAGAAGTACAGTGGAAGTTCACCAGCAAGTGACATCACAGCCTTTTGAGAAATTGGGGGTAGCATTTGATGGGATTTGAGGGATCATAGATAACCACGGACAATGATTAGGACAGAGGAATGGAAAGCGGGTTAGGTTAGTACTACATTCAGACTTCACTGCATTACCACAGCTAAAGAAGTTCAAACACAGGTCTCAGTTTCAGGAATTGCTCCATTTTTTTAAAAAGAATGGTAATTTCCTCACGTATGGATTACTAGTGAGAGAAATATATTCAAAAATGTAAAACTTTAGACTAGATTGAGGCATTTGTGGTTAGTTCATTTTATTTATAAAGGAAATCTAGTACATCTTGTAACTGCACTCTCTACTTGGTGCTGATTGGGTAGCATTCATTAAAATGCAAAGTTTTTATGTGTAATAATGTCAAAATACATTAACTTCCCCCCATCCCCCCATCTTGTCAGTTTTGCTCTCCGCGGTCTCTGTTACCCGCCGACAACCACTTCTGAAAATATTCAATGGAAAATGCAGGCATAAGGTATAAGTTTTAAATTGCATGCCGTTCCGAGTAGGCTGGTGAAATCTTGCACCATCCCGCTCCACCTGCCCATGAATCGCCCCCTATGTCCAGCACCCCCACACTGCCTATGGACATTAGTCACTTAGTAGCCCTCTCAGTTATCAGATCCACTGCCTCAGGGCTTGTGTTCAAGCCACCCTTGTTTGACTTAATAATGGCTCCAAAGCCATACACAGCACTTTCATTATAGTGTACTATTATAATTGTTCCATTTTATTGTTCATCTCATGTTGTGCCTAACTTATAAATTAAACTTGATCATAGGCATGTATGTATAGGGAAAATGTATATATAGGGTTAGGTACCGTCTGTGCTTTCAGGCATTCATTGAGGGTCTAGGGACCTTTCCACCGTGTGATGAGGGGGGGCTACTGTAAATTAGCTTCCTGTATTTTCTAATGTCCTAGTGAATCGGGGCCATAGGTTTTGCTTCTTCTATGAATTACTAATTATATTGCATTTTAAGTGTAGGCATTACTTTATATATTATACAAGCAAAACCGTGGAACAAATATTCCTGATTCTGTTTAACTAGAGCTCAATCCATTTTTAAAGTATTGGTCAGAAATAACCTTAGTAAAAATGAAGTGCCTCATAGTTCCCTTTGGTTCCTTGTGCTAATATAGGAATAGTGTCTGCTTTTTTTTCAGAATTTATAGTTTGTTTTTTTTTTTAAGTTAGATAACCCTGCTATAGTTTGGAGCCCAGAGCTGAACTTGGGGCCTTGGGCTTGAATCGCAGATCCACCATGACTTACCTCCTGTTGGTGGTCAAGATCCTTAACCCCTCAAGGCCTCCCTTTCTCATCCGTGAAATGGAGAGAATAAAAATCAAGCTCCCTGAGGCTGTGTGATGATTCATGTAAAACGCCTCATGCAGATGGATGTAAGTGATCAAATACCATAGTATTGCTTTTATTCTTGATCTTTTATAAAACAGAACCTGAAATGGGAAAAAAATGTCTTATAATTATTTTATTAATTGTAATAATAAGAATGGTGAGAAAGTGAATATATTTTTGTTAGAACTAGATCTGAGTTCCATCTTTGCGGATTGTGTCACAGTTGAAAATTTTGTTGGTAACAAATTATTTTTGGTTTGTCACATAGTACATCTCATTGGACAGATAAAGACTCACACACACATCCCCATTATAATTATTTTTTTAGTCTCATAAGTAGGGCTATAAATATGTGTGATAATAAGATTTATTTATTCCAGGAGAAAATAGACATAAGATAATTACATTAGAGAAATAAAATGATTCCTATTGGAAAGTTCATGAATGTTAGGATTTCCAATGGATTTGGGGAAACTGCAGAGCACATCATGTCTTTAGTCTGTTCCAGAAGAGGCCTTTTTGTGTCATGGAATTCCATTAATTGAAAAGGTTTTTAGATTTCACTAATTGCAATGATTTCTTCTCCCAATTAAATGAGAGCCAGTATAGAAAGGTAATGTAGCATTGCCAAATCTAAGACCTTTAGACACAGAACACTTAATTAGCAAACATATTATTATTATTATTATTATGCTGTAATAGTTGTAAAAGAATGTATTATGTTCCATAATTTTTAAGCCACTGAAAGTTATTCAAGATACTATAATGTCCACTTAAATTTAATGATTGGTGACAGGGGTGACTCTCTGACCTCTAGTGGCTATAGCTTATAGCTGCATTTCAGTTGATGAGTTTAAAAAACAAACAAAAAACACCTAAGACTGGAAAGAAATTTTCTCAGATCCTAATAAGAGTTCTACAAGTGAATGTATGATTACCTTCTCTTAATTTCTTCTAATCTAATTGTGTGGCTATTGCCTCCAAGAAGAGAGTTCAGAATCAGCTTTGTTCACCCATGAGTTTAGGTGCTTGAAATACTTTTTAAAGTAGTGACAAAATAGCTATGTATTAAATGCCTATATGAATAACATGTCTTACGTAATGTGGATATGGGTTAATGGGAATATTTTCAAATTCAAATTGAACACCATTACTGCTCCTCATATACCCCATCGTGAGTTAAGGATGCTGTTTGTAACCAGGAAGCAGATTGTAATTGACCAACAATTTGGGGCATAAACTTTCTGATTACACTGAGCCACTGAACTAAATAAATAGACTTAGATACCACATTTAATATGATGCCCCAAATTGAAAAAGACTAAGAACATTTATATTATCTTAAGGTTGAGTAATAAAAAAGAGAACATTCTGTCATGTGATAGTAACTTAGTTTCCTTGCCTTTCACATAAACCATATTGGAATATTTGATTTGATTTGTCTCTTTTTATATTTTGTTTCTCTAACACCTGACAGCTTTCATCTCAATAATTTCATGAACCACCTATTGCTGGACAGTTCTGGTTAATGTGGACCTCCAGTAACTGTTTTTTTCTAATACCATAGGGGTTATAAAGTTCCATATACTTGAGGGCTTCTTCTGAGCTACCCTTGTGCTCTTTTAAGAGAATATGCAAGGCATGGAACACCGGCGTTTGCTGCATCCCGTCCTCTGTCCGTGTTGCCGTCCTCAGCACCTGCTTTTGCTTTTCAGGAGTATGCACTCTGATTTCTTTCTTTTCCGCCTGCTGTAGGGTACATTGCTAGTGCTTTGCGGTTCATGTTACCATGGAGACAGGGGGTACTCCACAGCCCTGGGAAGAAGAGTGGAAGCCGGTCTTTGAGGAAACAGCCCCTTCTGGCTAGAGCAGCCGGAGGCGGGAATCGATTGCAGTCAACGGAAGGAGGGAATTGTGTGTTCCGATTGGACTGTGTGTGTCCACAGGGTCTCAGGAAGCACAGGCCCAGCCTAGGCTGCATTAAAAATCAGTTGTTTACAGAAAGGAGTTTTTCAGAGATCTCAGTGCAGCCTGGAACCAAACTTAGTGTTTTATTTGCAAGAAAATAAGTACCATTGACCTATTCCTTTTGCTATTTCCTCATTAAAAGGGAGCAGCTTCTAGGAAGGGTCCTCTTTGCCAGACTTATTTGGTGGATGAAAAATCTCACCTTTAAAATGCAGATCAACATTCGTCAACTCAGCCCAAACCATCAGAAATCAAACTGCACTTGAGCACAAGGGAGTCTACAACCAGCACTCTGCACCAAATTACTGCTGCAAATACGCTAGTTCTAGAAATGAGCTGTTTATATTTACCCAATGCTTTCGTGTACTACTTCTATATTTTACATACGTAAACTTAAAGCTTTTAAACATTTCTCTGATTTAATGAATCATTATATTTCCTACTATAGTATTTTAACTCATACTTGTTAATATTTTTTTTATTTAGGAGAAAGCCGCTAAAAGATCTAAAAATAATAGAGTTTTTTTCTCTTGGCATTTCCTTGCAGATACGTATGTGGTAAGGCTTTAAAGGAAAGGGGGAGAGAAAAATGGAAATCTTAAGAACAAAATAATGTGAAAAAGAATTTTGAAAGAACAAATGTTATTTTGTAAATTTAAAACCAGTGTTTTGGGGGTTTTTTTCTTTTTCTTTTGAGTGGATCTTTGTCACAGACCTAATAGTCTAACCAGGGAAAGAGTTCAGAGAAGTTCAGAAAACAGATCTCCCTAAGTTATGATCGCAGGGCATATTAATACAATATACCTTTGGAGGAAGAAAGCCAGTGACTCGCACATCTGAATAGAGTAAGGCTGAGTGTGGTCCACCCAGACACTCGTTTCCCGAAACTGACAGTAGGAGGCAGTAGTGCACTAGCCTGAGCTGCTCTCTGGAAAGTAAAGGCTGTGTGACTCATGCCAGATCCTTTTTTTTTTCACTCATTTTCTAGAAATACATTAAACCAAGATCTTAGGAGCAATTTCAGATTTCATAATGAAACTTGGTACCACCCATCCAGCGCAGGATAATGCTGCTGGGCTATGAATAGAACAATCAAAAAAAGGCAAGTCTATCAGCGTCTAACGGGGACACTTCTGCACCTCAGGTACAGTTTAAATAGGAGGATGGCAAGCAATAAAGGTCGATCCCATTTTGAAAAGAAGGAGAGTCATATTAAAGAAGTTAGATTCTTCTAATTTTTATTGATTTACTAAAATGTGTGTAGGACTATGAAGAAAATGTAGAAGTGTCTCTAAATGGAAACCTGGTCTTCCTTTGCTTAGGTGTCTGGATAAACATGTCAGAACACAGCAGTAGCAAAGGCAGGTGTGTCATTATCAGCATTCACCTTTCCTGATTGTTACTTTAATCTTTAGCCATGGTCTATTTTTACCATTGACAGAAGCTACGTAAATCCAAATCACCTAGGAATGTACAACTGTTCCTTGCTGTTTATAGAAAACAGAATCACAATGAAATGCAAAGTTTTGGAACATTGCATTCTTTCACTTGACTGTTGTTTATGTAGCTAAAAAAGTAATAATGTTGGAAAAGCATTTTCCTTCTGTAATAACTGATTTTATTAATAGGCTATCTTTCATTTATTGACCTAATTTCAATAAGGTATGTATTTGGGGATTTTTTTTCCCTTCTGTGTTAGGGATGTATTTATAATTGCAATTTATTTCCCCATGTAATTCAAACAGCACATACTTATTTGATAAGTAACCATGATTAGTGTACAGTATGTTATTGTAGGGCAAAGCCAATTTTACTAGTCCAAACTACATAAAAAAAATAAACTGCAGGTATAAATACATCCCTAATACTGAGGAAAAGATTCCAAAATGCATACCCATACAAGGGTGGGGCTTGTGATCTTGATTTTGTAACGTTTGTTCTAGTCACACCCCTATATGGTGACCTATAACAAATTATAGAGGTACTTTTAGTAAGTATGGGGAAATGAACAATTTAATTTCCATTAGGATATGGATTATTCCAATTTGAACGTTAACTTTTAACTAAAGTTTAAAAAGTTATTTTAGTCATAATTTCTAAAGTTTTAATAATTATTATTGGGTTTTTGATAGTACAAAATCCAAGTCCAGGTGGAATTACTCATCAACTGAGATTTTCTATGAAGCTATCCAACTCAGAAATGTTACATGTAAGAGCACTGTTAGGCACTCCAGGTGCTGGCTTGTGCTGTGAGTGTGCAGCCGATAGTCACGTGCGGCTGCTGAGCTCTTAAACTGTGACTAGTCTGAACTGAGATGTACCGTAAGTATAAAATACACATTTGATTTGGAAGAGTTAGTGCCAAATAAAAGAATGTGATCGCTTTTATTAAGATATGTTTTATTTTGCTTACATGTCGAAATGATAATATTGGGTTGTCGGAAAAGTCATGACACATTTTTGCAAAGAAAAACAGAAAAAATACGTCATGACTTTTCCGACAACCCAGTAGTTGACATTTGGTTGAATAAAATACATTTCTGAAAGTGTTTTCACAATATTTAATGTGACTTTAGAAAATTTTATGTTGCATTATGTAGCCCACTTTTCTGACTCTCATTGTGTTTCTATTGGATGGTACTGTTCTCGACTCAGTGCTATGTCCTCAAGAGAACAGAAAGCACAAAAATATGCATTAAACCAAAACTGGTATGTCATCAGTTTACTATTGAGGTAATGTTATTCCGAAGGGTTTTTTTTGTTTTGTTTTGAAAGGATTACTATAAAACAGTAAGTGAAACAAGGTGGTATAATTAGATTCAGTCATTCAAGAAATAATGTATTAAACACTCATTAGGAGGTGGTAGGGGCCGACTGAGTGGCTCAGTTGGTTAAGAGCTCACTCAGGAGTGTGAGCTCTGAGCAACAGCAGTTCGATGCCCAGCCAAGCTGAGCTGCCGCTGAGTTGCCAACAGGTGGCAGGATGGCTCAGCTAAAAAAAAAAAAAAAAGCGAGCACTACTCTTAAGTACAACAGGTCCTCAAATAACATCTTCCGTTGAGTATCGTTTTATTATGACATTGATGAGGGGGGAAAAATCGATTCCCACCCGGGGCCGCTGCCTGTATGGAGTTTGCACCCTCTCCCCATGCCTGTGTGGGTTTTCTCTGGGCTCTCCAGCTTCCTGCCACATCCCAGAGATGTGCCTGGTGGGTGACTTGGTGTATCTACATTGTCCCAGTCTGAGCGTGTGTGGGTGTGTGCCCTGTGATGGAAGGGCCTGCTGCTCAGGGTGGGGGTGTCCGCCTGGTCCTGAATTGCTGGGATCCACTCCGGCCAGCAAGACACTGAACGGAGATAAGTGGTTGGAAAATAATTGTCTTTCTTGTTTTTTTAGTCTTTCTTAAACGTATATATAGCTCACATGTACCTTAATGTTTAATATTAGAAGGGCTTAGGGTCTTTATATAGAAGTTTGGTGATGTTTTTGTGATTAGAAACATGCTGTAGGAACTTAACTCTTATTTATATCAACTAGCCTATGGTAAAATTGGTTTGTTATCCATCAATTCATTATAAGCTGTTTTGCTGAAAGTTGCAGTGTCTAACAACCTATCGATGACATTATGTGAGGCCCTACTGTGTTGGGGACACAACGGTGAATAAAACAGAAAGATCTCGCCCTTTGTGGAGCTTACGTTGTAGCAAGTTAGGTCAGAGTTGGCTGGATGTGAGTTTGTTTCTCTTACTCTTTGAACATATTACTACCTTTTAGATATAACATATACATTTAATAGTAGGCTGGGGAGAAGTAAAGGAATATTTCTGTGTATACAGTCATACATAAAATTATTTGAATTTAAAATGGTCTTTATCACAAACGTATCCCAGAATTGAATTCTGTAATGAATAAAATGAGATTGTTTTAAGCAGAGTTCTATTAGGCATATACTGAAAATCAACCTCACGTACTAAGTCTACGTGGAAATTTTGTAATGATTGAAGTCAAAAAGCTTCTATGAGCATACGATTCTATTGTTTTATGGTACTGGATACACTAGTTGGGTTTGGCTCCTCTACTAAATACATATGATTTTTCATGTTCATAATAAAAATGACAGGATCCTAAATGTTTCAAAGGCTCAGCGCCTCGCATGGTGGATAAATACTCATTGAATTAGCTAATGAATTGATTTAACTATAATTCCATTGCAAAACAGTTGAACTTGTGGCTATTTGTCTTGGCAAAGAGAAGATTTTGGGAATGTATTGTTATCTGTTTAAAAATAGTTGAAGGGCTGGTGAGTTAGGCTCACTCAGCATAGCCCTCATGGGAAAAATCAGTAGGGCCAGTGAGGAAGATTTCAAGGAAACAAACTGTAGAAAAATATAAGGTAAAACTTTTAGCTATGAGAGCTGTCCAAAGTAGGCATGTATTGTCTTGCACAATTGCAAGGATATGACTGGAGGCCTTCAAACTTAGGCTAGACAGCCATTTGACAAGGTGCTGAATAAATGGAATTCCAGCACTGGATAGATGATTCTCCAAGTAACTAAGGGTCTTTCCAATCCTGAGTTTGCATTTCTATGTTTGATTGTATGAATCAAAGTGAAATGGACTTGAAGTAGCGCAAGCTATTCAGAAGGAAGATCTCTGTACCTTGGAAATATCAAACAAATGTTGAGTTAAGAAATATAAAAAGGAAAATACTTGAAAGCTCATTAAAAGATACTACTTACTAGAAATGGCTTCCGGAAAATATTTAGGCCCTCTAGTATTTATTTAGCTCATTATTTTCCAATATAGCCTCCTCATCATTAGCACTGGGAATCGGCCTTTCATCAGCCCTCCCAAAGGTAAGTGCTCTGTACATTTCACAATATGCCAGTTTGCCGTGCCCTAATCAGGTGGCCCCCGAGCCGTGCTGGCATGAGGTTTGGATTGGGCTTGCCACTGGCAATGTCTGTGTGGCCTTCACAATTCAGGGACCTCTCTACACCTCAATTTCCTCATTTCTAAAACAGAGTTGTCAGTAACTGTCTTTTAGAGTTGTTGGAAAACAAAAAAATTTAAATAACATGTAAAGGATTTATCACTTATATGTATAGTGTGTACTCAATAATATAATATTAAACCATATTCCGTGTTATTTCCCCACTGTCTTCCTCATAAACCACCAGATCAACATATCAAGTTATTTACTACCTGTCATCTATCAGCCAACAGGCAACTGTATCCTTTAGAAATATTTACTTAATAGCTGCTAAGCCACACACTGGTGACCACAAGCGCAAAGTAGCCCGAGGCAACTGTCAGTAATGGATAGCAGGACTGGTAAACAGATACCATGGTTGGCCTCAGTACGTGAGAATGAAGAGGAAGCTGCTTTGGATTTGAAAGTTTGTCTGGAAATGTGTTGTTTGAAGTAACGGTAGGGCACTGAGGAATAAATGCTTCAGGAGGCTGAGGTGGGCACGGTGTCAACACTCCCATCAGGGCTGGAGATGCAGGTGTGGGAGTGTCCTTCCTAGAGCAGATGCTGAAGCTGTGAGAGCTCCGTCAGGAGAATGCAGACAGGACAGTCACGTGGGCCAAGGATGAAATGGCCTCACGGAGAGAGGTATCGTCAGGTTTGGGAGGTAGAATAAATTATCAAAGACAAGTAAAAAGGAATCACCAAAGAGCAGAAGAGTAAGCATGGTAGAAGGCTTTGCTGTGAGAGCACGCTAACCAGGAGTCTGAGGACTTGAGTTCCATCTCTGGCTCTGCCTGAAAGTTTTGTCTGCTCCTTCAACTTTATGTAAAACAAGGTCAATGATACCCCATCACCCCCCTCACAGGAGTGTTGTAAGAATCAAAGGAGTATGGGGAAAGCATTTGCAAAGCATAGAATAGCCATATATAAAGGAAATAAAATGATATTGATAATTATAGACTAATAGTCAAAGTTATGAATAAGATTCTGTAATTACTTATGACACCAGCTACCCAGAGTTAGGCCAGATTTCACCCGTCAGTCCTCTAAAATACTGCCCTTACTTCACATACTAGCTGAAAATATGGGGGTTCCCTGCCCTCCCTCACCTTTGACTAGCTGGCGACAAATATGGGGGTTTTCCTGTGCCCTCAGGTTTGATCAGTGGCTACAGTGACTCCTAGAATTCAGGAACGTGCTATCCTTACTACAGCAGCTTTATTACAGTAAAAGGACGCAAGTCAGAACCAGCCAGAGAGAGACCACACATAAGGTGGAGTCTGGGAGGGCCCCAAAACGAAATGTCTGTTGTCCTCGGGGATACATTGCTCCCACCCACCAGCACATCCGTGTGTAACAATGTGTATTACCAACCAGGAGAACTCAGCTGGTACTCAGTATCCAGCGTCTGTATTGAGGCGACATTACTTAGGCATGCTCCACAGGCCACATGATTGAACTCAGTCTCCACCCCCAACCCTCTAATCGCATGATTGGTCTTTCTGATGTGGCCGTCCCTCATCCTCAATCGCTCATTACCATAAACTACCTAGGGGCCACCATGAATTGCAAAGACACTCCTATCTGTGAATTCCAAGCGTTTGGAGGCAACCTCCCAGAAACCCAGAAAAAGACTAACCAACTTATTTATCACACACATTTTATAAAGTGTTGCAACTGTAAGAGAAAATGAGGCAGAAGAAAAGTGCCTTGGAATTTTGAGGCATCTGATAATTTTGTAGGGAGCAGTTTCAATACAGAGTTGTGGTCGAAAGCCATGTTAGAATTTGCTAATAATTGGGTAGAAACCTGAGAAAGAGGGAAGCAAATATAGAGAGAGGCATCCAGCTCAATTAATACATTACAAATCAGAAAGGGAAGTAGTTGAATGGAAGGGTTTGCATCACTGTTCTCTTTAGAGGAAAGGGGCTGGACTGATCCTGGATGTCCTGTCCTCAGAAGCCTGTATCGCCTCCAGTTCCTTCTAGCCCTACGATCCGTTAGGAAGGCCCAGCACAGGACGCTGCAAAACGGCGGTGCTGTCTTTGAGCTTTTATTTAAAGGGCAGTGATAGAAAACAAGACCAAAGAGAAGTGTATATATGATGAGTTTTTGCTAAAAACAAAAGTTCTAATTGTCAAGTATCTCCTCTATTCAGAGATCTTTTATTTGTCAGCCTCTGCTTTGTCTGTTATGTTTGAATTGGGGGAGTAATTGTTTTGTTGTTTCTGTTTCTACGTGATTGGTTCAATAAGAGTTTCTTGGCACTCCTAAAAGATTGTAACTATGTACAAAATGCCGTTTTGCTCTTTTTATCATTTTTTATACACTTTCAATATAAAAGGTAAAATAAACAGCAAAATGAAGCCGAGGGAAGACAGTTATTTACAGCATCAGTAAATCAGCCATCAGGAAAACCACAGGGATATATGCTGCTGGCGGCCAGCGCTAACTTCCGTTATTGCATAGATTAAAAACATATATTTGTCACGCGCTTTACTATCATGGAGACCCAGTAGGGCTTTAAAAGTTATATTTATGGGTCATTTGTTTCTCTCACCAAAGTGAAGTCATTGCTGGGGTAAAACAAGCAGCTACTTAGTAGGTCAAAGTAATAGTTCAGAGCAAAAGGTAAAGCATTATAAGGAGAGACCGAATTTCAGACAGCCCCAATAGATGCCATCAGTTTAGGACGCCAAACTTGCACATTCTTCCTCCTGTCAGAGCTGCCACAGGTTCACCGTTGGCCACAGAAGGCAGGAGCTCAATTTTATATTTCATCTGAGAGTCGGCACTTCTAAGAAGCTCACGCCCATTAGAACCACAATGTGATGGGGGATCAATACGGACTTAAGGGGAATAATGCCTCTTTCTGAACCATGACTGATATTTTCTGAAGCAGAGAGGGTTTTCCCAAGGGCTGTCAGCCAGGCCTTAGCCCTGTCTTCTGAGCTCAAGAAAGCATAACTGTTGGCCAAAATGTTTAGACATTTGGATGCCAAGTTGCATATATTTATATTTACATTTTGTCCGCAATTTCCCTGGTTTTCTCTGTCTTCTGTGTGACTCAAGAAACAGTGGCAATGTTACTCAGGATGTTGGTTTTTTGTTTTGTTTTGTGTTTATTTCTTGTTTTTTTAACTTTCTTTGTCTTCCAAATCTATGGTCTGCCAAAGGTCATGTGGGATGTAGTTTAAGGCTTTTACTCTCATTTTTAAGTCCAGTAAGTTCTCTGCTTTGAAGAGCCATTCAGCTTTTCAACAATTTTCAACTTTCCCTTCACTTTCAGAAAAAAAGTTGTGGTGAGACTCCGGAATCAGTTCTTATAGTAAGAATCAGAGGAGGAATTAGATTGAAATAAGTGAAATAAGTAAAGGAAAACCGCATGTATTCTCACCCTGTAGATTTCCACAGAAATGTCAATGCAAGATGTGTGGCTTGGATTCCCTTACTGTCCTGGTACTGAGAGGAGCAGCTGGGCCTTGCTGACCTGTGTGGCAATAAGCAGTGGCCCTGGATATTGGCAGAAATCCTAAATAGATCAAACTTCTCTTCACAGACATCAATTGGTATATTGGCAGGGGCAGGGAGGGCGGGGGAGAGGGTGCAAGCACAGCAGCCTTAGATTCGATCCCTAAAATAATAAGCTTCCTCTCTTTGGAAAGTTAAACTATTATTCTGCTTTGCCTTAATAATTTAGTTTTCACTTAAAAATGTGTATTGGTAAGGATTTGAGTTGACAGAAGTAGAAAATGCTTCTCTATTTCTTGATAACACCAGTCTTATCTTTCATTGAAAGAGTTTGTATGTCCACGGTGTTTCATTTTGTATTTGGAACTAATTTCATATGAAAAGGAAGCCCACTGGCCTGAAATTACAATTTATTTTGTTCCTCAGAACACCTATATGGAGTTCTCTCCAACTTACAGGGTTGTGACATCTCCCTGACGTTTGAAATGAACCATTTAGAAACTAAGTCCATGTTTTTTTTTTCTTTGTTTTTTTGTTTGTTTTTTTTTTAGCTGAGCCATCCTGCCACCTGTTGGCAGCTCAGCAGCTGCTCAGCTCGGGCTGGGCATCGAACCACAGTTGCTCAGAGCTCAAACTCTTGAGCGAGCTCTCAACCAACTGAGCCACTCAGCTGGCCCTAAGTGCATGTAAGTGCAAGGAATTTGGGTCTCCAGTTCAGCCTACATGAAGCCACCAGACTTTTAAAAGAATTGCAATGGCAAAAGACACCTGGCCTTGAACCAACATTATTATACAATATCTACATAAAAGTATTCCCAACTTGGGGCCTTCCTCTACCTATAAACGTTTCTTCTAGTTGCAGTGGGACAGGACACCTTCCAACCCAGCTTCATGTACCTGCTTCTCAATTTAAAATGTGACTCCCCCGGTTGTACAACTTAAACCCCCATGGCCGGGACCCACTGTGGGGGTGCTGAGAGATGAGTGGAGAGCAGAGCTGTTATGGGGGAATTTCTAATAGAGCTGCAAGCGCATTCTCAAAGAGGCCTTGTGCACTTTTTTCTTTCTTCAGTGGTGTCGGGAATGGCCTCTTTCCTTTTTATATCGTCTTGTCTTTTGCTTCTCATGGAAGATGCTTCACCTGAAACCACAGAGGGGTTAAATACCAGTTTGCTTTTTCTCTTATTGTTTGTCCGTAAGGCACCCAAACAGCTATTTGGAGTTTTCTCAGAAGGGTAGGCGCGCTCCCGCCTGCACTGGCCCACCCACCGTTATCCACCGAAGCCTCCAGAGACGTTCAAAGAGCAAACAGTAAAAGAAAAGCGCGGGCTCCTGAGCATCACATCCTTGGATCTGGCGTACGTCAAGTTAAGGAGGACTGAAACCGCCACGTGGATATACAGTCCTTGTTTTTAGCAACACAGTTTAGCAGTGACCTTGACAAGAGCTGTTTCAGAAGAGGAAAGGGTCAAAAGCATGATTGGAGTAGGTTCTAGACAAAAATGGGAAGAGAGGAATTGAAACAGTAAGCATGGGCAGTTCTTCGGAGAGAATTTTTGCTGTGCAGCCAGTCAGGAACTGAGGTAGGAGACGGAGCAGGACATGGAGTCGAAGTCAGAGTTTTTTTTCTTCTCTAAAGATTGGGTTATTACTTGTATGCTGAGGGGAAGGATCACATGAAGAAGGAAACCTTTATGATGCAGTAGCGAGGACACAGCTGCCGGAGGATGTCCTTGAATAGACAAGCAAGAATAGTTTATGGTGCTCACCGCGGGGCCGTCCTCACCGCGGGGAGCAGAGCAGGTCCTAATGGGAGGGAAGGAGTGCATGTGCATACAGTGTGTGTGTGGGGGGGGGGGGCGGGGGGGGGCTATGGGAGTTCCCTTCTGATTGTTGCTATGAATGAGTAAAATGAGAGTGGAGGATAACATGATGACATTTGTAATGAGAAGAGAAGGTGTGGAATAGCTGTCTAGGAAAACGGAAGCGTGCATGGACTAGGCAGGGGTCGGCAAACCTTTGAGACGGAAGAGCCGCCAGGGGTCGGCAAACTGCGGCTCCCGAGCCACATGCAGCTCTTTGGGTACATATATGTGGCTCTGAAGTAAAATTGAAAATGAAAATAAAACTCCTAGTTTCATTTATAAAATTTTTAAAGGATATTATTCATATAATGGTGATTATGTAAAATATATTTATGGCTCTCGAATAATTTTTAAATTGTTGTCAGGGACAGGATTGGCTCTTAGGGAACTGACTGTACTGGGATTAGGCTGTACTTGAAGTTTATGATCATGATTTTAAGTGAGACCAGGACAGGAGTGCCTGTGTGACCTGGGACACACTGTGCTAAGGTACTGTACGTAGGTATGCTATCTGCCTTTACAAAGTTACTGGGAGAATTAAATGTGTCAGCAAGCATTTTGAAGTATAAGCACAGGACATCGTTATTATGAAACTTAGCTTTGAATTACTTAGCACTTTTCCTTGGCAAAAAGCTTTTCAGATTTCCTTAAGACAGCCTTAGCATCTCTAGAGGCGGCTTTTGGCTTCTGTCACTTACTCGATAACTAAATCTAAGCAATGACTTAACCTCCTGCCTTTACCTCTCAATCTATAAAACGAGGGCACTGATGTTTAGAGTGTAGCAAATGCTTTATGAATAAAGGTGCTATATAAATACGAGCTATTAATAGAATGGTATTTCAGCCCTCACTGGTATGGTCACCAGAAAGTCAGAAAGGTCAGAGCATCCGAAAAAGTCCTAAGCCTTGTGTGGTAGATTCCTCCCTGGGAAAGCTCTGGAAGAGGAAGAGAAAGGCAAGCATCTTGAAGTAGGTGTCACCCTCATTATTTCCTTTCATTCTCACAAGTACTCTGTGAGGTCGATTATTAGAACCTGAGACTCAAAGAGATTAAGTAACCTGTTAACGCCAAGCTGGGGAGCATGGATTGCAACCCAGGTTTGCCTTCAAATCCCCTCCTCTTTTCACTTTGTCACTTGTGGAGCTGGGCTGGATCCATGAGAGCCACAAGAGGGACAATCATGGATTTATATATCATAGACCAGGGGTCGGCAAACTTTTGAGATGGAAGAGCCAATTCTGTCTCTCACAACAATTTAAAAATTATTCGAGAGCCATAAAACAAATGAAATCACCATTATGTGAATAATATCCTTTTAAATTTTTATAAGTGAAACTAGGATAGTTTTGTTTTCATTTTCAGTTTGACTTCAGAGCCACATGTACGTACCCAAAGAGCCGCATGTGGCTTGTGAGCCGCAGTTTGCCGACCCCTCGTGTAGACCTACATTTTAGCCAACTGACTCTCTTCTCTGTCAGCAAACATTTGCCTGGAGTTGCCCAGTAGCAGAATAAACTGGCTTATTGGAGAGATCATAACGATGGAGTCCTTTGCAGGAAATCAAATGACTAGAAAAGGCAGGAACAGACTGGGGAAGAAGCAGTAAGCGGACTAAAAATTTGCACTTAGCAACAAATATAGTTTTCAAGCATTCTTGGGGGGCGGAGGGGTGGGTGCTTGAAAAATTAACAAACGGTGTGGTCATGCGACCTGCAGGACACCCATGTCCATGCTGCTCTTTACTGCAAACTTGACCGCAGTGTGTACGTTGTAAATGGCAGAGCCCAAACTGCTCTAAGAGAAAACCACCACTCCATTAGATTTTTAGTTTTGAGTAACAATTACCCACCCGACAGAGAAGGTGATAGGAAAAGTGTATTTATTTTCCTCCAACAGCTAAAAGGTGATCATACTTCTAAAATTTGTTGAGATTGTCCAAGAAGGTGCGTAAAATGCTCATCCATCACCGGGAAGCCCCTGGCCCAGACATGACAGTGCAGTAAATATCTCCAGCAGCCACCTTTTCATGTACAAGCTGTTTTCGGCTGGAGTTTTCAGCACTCACATAAAACACGCTGTCATGAGTGACTGCCTGTGCTCCAAAGCCATTACTATTGGGATAATGGAACATCTCTCAGCGAATAACCAAAAAACTTTAAATGTCATGTCAAGTTTGTTGAAGCCGTTTTGAAGCCCTGTTCAAGGTGACATGAATATGTAAGGTCTGTGTTTTCGAAGTTTGACATCTGTGAGAGAGCTCACTCATAAGGTGCAATGTGAGATTCAGTTAATTAAAAGAAAATCTAATGTTCCCTGGGAAAGTCAATTGGCCAGAGCCGTTTAGTCATTAGCTTTTGCAACTCTCTCCTTGTAGCCTTGATAAGTCCGCCTCGCTGTCACTTAACCAATTAAAGAAAATGTGTGTATGTGTACATGTCAGTGGGTATACATGTGCATATATTTGACAATTAAATAATGATGTAATTCTGTTTTGCTAGGAAGGTTTAACATTTTACCTGCCAAGTTCAATATTTCTTTTAGGGGAAATCATTGATTTTTCTAAATCCCTATTAGAAACTTTCCTCCTAGTTTTTTGTTCTGAAAGAAAATGAATTTCATTATGATTCAAGCTAATGCTTATCTTGGGACATAGAGTGTGGAAATAATTTCTCTACCCAGTACATATTTATTTAATACTTTGCTCCAGGGCTGTTTCACGCACCAAAGTTACAGCAGTGTTTAAAAAAAAGTTCCAGATGTGTCGGAGCTTACATTCTAATAGAGAGATACAGACAATGGATAAGGAAACAGGCATGCAATGTGCCTGGTGGTTATGAGTTCTAGGGAGGGAAAGATGGGAGGTAAGGAGATTGATGAGAAGAGACAGTGTGATTTTAGATGGACGGTTGTCAGGGAAGACCTCTCTGTTTAGATGGCATTTGAGTGGAGACCTGAATGAAATACAGAACCAAGCTTTAATGCTGAGTGATGGGCATTTCAGGCATAAAGGAAGAAGGAACTAAGCATAAGTGCTAATGAAATGAGTGTCTGTTTGTATTTTAGTTTATTCTTAACCTTTGCATGTTTATTTTAAATCTGCCTCGCTCTGTTGAATATTTTTAGTTTAATCTCAGAGAACTTGTTGGTTGAGAATAATTATTTTCAAATTATGTTTCGTAATGTGCACAGTCCTTGCTTATCACAGCAACACATTCTATGTTTCTTCCTCACTGTAGAAAATCAGAAAGCGCAGTTGACAGAAAGGTCACATTCGCACTACAATATCCATTGCAACTCAACAAGGACTCCAGCCGCCCAGGAGCTTAATTATAATCTAGACACTCATATGTCTACAGGGAGGATGAAGGCAGCTGAGAAGAAGGAAGCCTGCAATGTAGAAAGCAACAGGAAAAAGGAAGTGGGCCCTCTTGGCCCTGTTTCTAAAAGCGAATCCATTCCTGAAGTTGAAGCCCTGCTGGCAAGATTACGAGCTTTATAAATTAAACTTGTAAAAAATGATTAAGCCAAATATACAGCCATGCTTGAAGCTATAACACTTGAAAAAATTGCTTTTTATGTAAGTTACTTTATATAGTTTTAAATTATGGTATATATTTTAAAAATAAAGCTAAATACATGATTGCATTGCTTTTCCTAGGCACTTGAGATTTTGACTTATTCAAGATTGTAACGGGCTTTCTTTTTTTTTTTGGTCACCTGGTATTCATGTATTTTATATTTGGTGGTTAAATTATTCTTTAGAGAGCAGATAGGTGGCCATGCGTTCAGCAGTGTGTCCTTAAGAAATCACCGTCTAAGTCACTGTAATTTTTACCCTTCTTTTGTCAACATTATCAAACATCAAGTCTTCAACCTCAGTCTTGCTACATATCCATGTATATTATTTATATAGGCCCAGATGTCTACTGAATTGGGATCTACATGCTATTAGTGTCGCATCAAAAACATAAACGTGAATATAACAGAGCTGTGAGGAAATGACTGGTAAGCTCATTACCATCATTGTTAAATTCATGTTAATTAGACCTAGTAGGAGACTCTTAAGACCATTGAGCACATTTCCACAAATGATGTAATAGGAATGTATGCACTGTTTATTTTGCAAAATACACAAGATTTTGTATAAAGTTGGACATACATAGTATTACGGTGTTACTGAAACTCCTAGCCAAGAGAACATTTTTCCCTCCTGGTAATTATGACTCTGGGATAGAATTCCCAAGTGACAATTTTTTTTATTTCTGTGCACAAACTTGAAATTTCAGTTTCTTTGATCTGATAATCAATAACTTTAACAAAGGTCTGAAGAAGCGTTTCAAGGAAAGTTTTCTGATGCAAATGTTACAATTGTACTTTATCTGGGGCATCAAATTCACTTTGTTAATTCTGGATCAAAGAAAATAAATGTATTCCTTGCACTAAATGAAATAGTCTTTTTCTTTTCTTTTTTGTAATTAGCATATTCTGTGGATAAGCTGGAAATAGACTGTGCTGTGCAGTCTATCTAAGTGTCTATTTTGCTTTATTACCTGCAATAAGCAAGGACTGCTCTTTTACCTTCAGTTAAAAAGCAGTTACATGGAACTCGTCTGGCGAGGTCCACTGCTTTTTATTTCCTTGTTTAAGTTTCCACCTCCTTTCAGCTCCAACTTAATAAAGTTAATTAATTAGAACTATGAAGCAGGCCTTCTTTATAGACATTGGGGAACAAGAGTGTTCTCCATAGCCAGTATGGGAATAAATTATTCTGTGTGTATTGCTGAAATGTGCATTTTGCCCTCCTGTTGCAATTTCTATGTTCCTGAAAACAAATCTTAAAACTCAAGAGACATGAAGGACATTTACACATTTAAGCAGACAGGACCCCTAACAGGAAGAAAAGAAGTTAAAGAATTCTGACTATTGGTTCTTGACATGATTTTGCAAAGACTTGGGCTTTTCTGAAACACACTTGAAGTTCAGCCAGGCAGTTTGGATACACAGGTGGCAAGGGAGACACTCCAGAAACTTGGAGCCTGGGAGCGGCCACCAGGAAGCAGCAGCCTAGCGAATGAAAGGAAGTGAAGGTGACAGACTCCCAGGGGCAGAGGAAGTCAGGGAAGTCACCTAATCGAGCAGTTGGCCCCTAGAACATCTGTCTGTGGGAGCTCAAGGACGCCTTCTAGCAGGAGGGCCAGGAGCTTGAGGCGAGCAGAGCACCTGCAGGAGCTGGTCTTCTGTGGGTTGGTGGCCCACACTCCCTCTCTCGCTGGCAGGAGCCTATTTTGAGCACGCCTGACTAGGAAGACTACAGCTATGAAGGAGAAAACACAAAACAGAGGAGATAAGTGGTAACTAAGAACCAGATCATTTTTGTAGCAGCTATTTTCTTCATTCGACTAGGGACTGGGAGGGTATAATTGGGGTTTTAATACTCATACTCTCCCTTTAGCCAAATGAAAATGAAAACTATATCGATGACCTTTAACTGGAGGGCTGACAGGGAGGTACAATTCTGTTTCTGAGCAAACAGTTCGTTCATTTGAATTAGAAGAGAAAAGGCCAACTTGAAACCATCTGACAGAGCTCAGTGTCCTTGATGAAAATGTTCCATCCACGTGAGTGACAAACCCCGAGTGGATTCCCCTCCTGTCTCTCAGGTCAGTGTAGAGAATTTGGCAAGAACACACAGACAACCGAGTGATCACTGAGTTGTCCAAAGCAAAGACTTGCTGCTGACAAGTTTTCCCAGTTAAATAAAGCAATATATTGGGTTGTTGGAAAAGTCATGACGCATGTTTGCGACAGATGGCACCAGTTCATTTTTGGAAGTACTAGAATCATTCACATCTATGTTATTGCTATGTCATTTCACACCTGACAGTTCTAGCTTCATTCTAAAAAAAGATTGAGCGATTTGGTTGACTTTTGGAGATTTTACAACAAGTTGAAGATGGAAGACCAAACTGTCCATTTTTGCCATATTTCAGTATTTTCCTTCCATAAAGGGAAGAACGCGTATCAAGCTTGTGAAAAGTTGCATGAAGTTTACAGAGACAATGCTCTACAAGAATGTCAGTACCAACGATAGTTCACGAAATCCCGTGTTGGTGATTTTGATCTCAACAATGCTCCTTGGTCAGGGAGGCCCACCGAGGTTGATGCCGACAAAATAAAAGCATTGACTGAGTCAAACCCATGTTACATGACACGAGAGATTGCAAGAACATTGAACATCCGTCATTCAAGTGATCATGACCACCTGAAGAAGCTGGGATACATACATAAGCAAGCTTGATATTTGGGTTCTGCATGAACTCAAAGAAGTTCATTTGACAGCGCATACAAACATCTTCAATATGCTCATTAAACATGAGAAAAACGATCTTTTTTTGAAGCGACTGGTAACTGGTGATGAAAAGTGGATTGTTTACAACAATGTGGTGTGCAAACGGTCTTGGTCCCAACATCATGATTTGCCTCAAACGACATCGAAAGCAGACATTCATCAGAGGAAGGTTATGCTCTCAGTGTGGTTGGATTTTAAAGGTGTCATGTTTTCGAGCTCCTACCAAGGAACCAATCAATTCGAATGTGTACTGTCAGCAAGTGGACAGTTTGAATGAATCCATCATCCAGAAACATCCAGAGCTTGTTAATTGTAAACAAGTTGTGTTCCATCGTGACAACCCGAGACCACACACAAGTTTGATCTCCCATCAAAAATTATTGGAGCTTGGATGGGATATGTTGCCACACCCACCATACTCACCTGACCTTGCGCCGTCAGACTTACACTTGTTTAGTTCTCTTCAAAACTCTTTGCGTGGCATAACGTTCAATTCAGACAAGGCTGTAGTCAGCACCTTGTTCAGTTTTTCTCAAATAAAGACAGATCCTTCTATGAACGAGGACTTATGAAGCTCACTGAAAGATGGCAAAAGGTTATCGAACAAAACGGTCAATATATCATTGATTGATCTTTGTTCTTGATATAAATAAATGACCTTTGAAAAACATAGACAAAATATGTCATGACTTTTCCAACAACCCAATAAAAATAAGGGAAGCAGAGACTTCTGGTCAAGATGGCGGATAGGTAAATGCTGTGCTTACCTCCTCCCATGAGCACATTATAATTACTACTTCTAAAATTGTAGAACAACCATCATTTAGAACCACCTTAAGACCAGTTGAATGGAAGTCCTTTCATTAAGGATATAAAGATGAAGCCATGTCAAGACTGGTAGGAGGGGCAGAGATACAGAATGGGCAGTTCCCACTCCCGTAGTGGGGCGATTAACAATCGGGAGGGAACTCTCGGCTGTGAGATCACTCTGAGGAGCCATGGGCCCTGGCACCTCACTGACCTACCCAGCCCAGGGCCAAAGTTCGGGAAAGACAAGTCCCCATAACATCTGGCTGTGGAAAACGGGGTGGTGGGGGTGGGGAGGGGAGACACGCGGTTAAGTAAAACAGCCAGCTGCTACAGACCTAGGCACTGCAGGACTTGAGACTCACTTACAAATTCACTCTCTCACAAACTCACTCACTCTGAGCTCCAGCACAGGGGACAGCAGCTGGAAAAGTGTCAGAGCCCCTCCCAAGAGGCCTAGAGCCAACACACCCAGTGGCCAGCTTCAGACAACAGAGCACCACTCAACCACCTCCCCTGACGACACAGCCAAAGGATGGCTTGGCAGGGACCAGAGCCTCACTAAGTGAATCCCACTCCATGGAGTCAGCCCCCACATAATAGTTTGTTTTCTCTAGTAATGGCCAATCCTCACAGCCAGTCAGCCTCAGGGTCAATCTCACCCACTAATGTGCCAACATCAATCAAGGCTCAGCTACAACAGGAGGGAACACATAGCCCACAAAGGGAACACCCCTGGAGCACCCGGCTCAGTGACCAGGGAGACTACACCACTGGGCCTCACAGGACATCTTCTAAATAAGGCCACTCTGTCAAGACTGGGAGATGTAGCAGATCTACCTACTACATAGAAACAAACACAGGGAGTCAGCCAAAATGAAGAGACAGAGAAACATGTCCCAAATGAAAGAACAGGACAAAACTCCAAAAATACCTAAATGAAATGGAGATAAGCAAACTACCAGATGCAGAGGTTAAAACACTGATTATAAGGATCTTCAATGAACTTAGGAGAAAAATAGATGAACTCAGTGAGTACCGCAGTAAAGAGATAGAAACCATAAAAAAGAACCAGTGAGAAACAAAAAATAAAATAACTAAATTGAATGATACAATAGATGGAATCAACAGCAGATTAGATGAAGCAGAGGATCGAATCAGCGATTTAAAAGACAACAGAAAATACCCAATCAGAACAGTAAAAAGAATAAATAATTTTAAAGTGTGAGAATAATTTAAGGGACCTCTGGGACTACATCAAATGTATCAACATTCACATGATAGCAGTACAAGAAGAAGACAGAGAGCAGGAGATTGGAAACCTATTTAAAGAAATGATGATTGAAAACTTCCCTAACCTAGAGAAGGAAATAAACATACAAGTCCAGGAAGTGCAGAGAGTCCCAAAAGATGAACCCAAAGAGGACCATACCAAGACATATCATAATTAAAATGCCAAAGGTCAAAGACAAAAAGAATTTTAAAAGCAGCAAGAGAAGGGCCGGCCAAGTGGCACATTGGTTAGGAGTTGGCTTGGGACACCAGCTCTGAGCAGCAGGGCCCCGGTTCAGAGCCCACATATGAGGGCCAGTGACACTGCGCCTTCTACAACTAAGATGGTGAACAACAGCTCGACCTGGAGCTGAGCTGCCGTGAGTTGCTGGCGATAGCGTAGGCTGCAGTGGGGCTGGCTGACAGCGGGCGTGAGCTGCCGTGAGCCACCGTGAGCAGCTGTTCAATGGTCGGCAAGCAACTGCCTCACCTGGGAAGAGCACAATGATAATACCAACATGGGCCAGTGAAGCAATGTCCTCCACAACTAGACTGAGGAACAAAAGGACAGTAACTTGTCTGTTCCCCTTCCCCGATTCTCCAACGCTGTTGCCCTCCCCCAATTCCCCCAATAAAATCTTTTTAAAAAAAGAAAGCAACAAGAGAAAAATAGTTAAATAGTTACATACAGTGGAGCTCCCATAAGACTGTCAGCTGACTTCTAACCAGAAACTTTGCAGGCCAGCAAGGATTGGCACAAAATATTCAAAGTGATGGAAAACAATGACCTACAACCATGATTACTCAGCAAAACTATCATACAGAATCGAAAGAAAGATAGTTTCCCAGGCAAGAAAAAGCTACAGTAGTTTATTAACACTAAATCAGTATTACAAGAAATGTTAAAGGGACTTCTTTAAGACAAAAAAATAAAAAAACATGAATAAGAAACAGAATAGAGAGACCAGAAAGAAACCCATTCCTATATGGTCAATTAATCTATGATAAAGGAGGCAAGAATACACAATATGGTAAAGACCATCTCTTCAATATATGGTGTTGGAAAAACTAGAGAGATACATGCAAAAAAAAATGAAATTAGACTACTTTCTTATACCATATACAAGAATAAACTCAGAATGGATTACAGACTTAAATGTAAGACCTGAAGCCATAAAACTCCTATAAAAATAACATAGGCAGTAAACTCTTTGACATTACTCTTAGTAATATTTTTTGGATATGTACCCTCGGGCAAGAAAAACAAAGGAAAAAGTAAACAAATGGGGCTACATCAAACTAAAAAAATTTTGCACACCAAGGAAACCATCAATAAAATGCAAAGACAACTTACTGAATGGGAGAAGATATTCACCAGTGATACTTCCTATAAGGGGTTAGTATCCAAAATATATAAGGAACTCATATACCACTTAACACAAAAAGCACAAACAATCATTAAAAAATAGACCAAGGCCCTGAACTGACATTTCTCCAGAGGACACACAGATGGCCAATAAATATATGAAAGGATGCTCAATGTCACTAGTCATTAGGGAAATGCAAATTAAAACCACAATGAGATATCACCTCACAGCAATCAGAATGGCTATCATCAATAAATCAACAAGCAACAAGTATTGATGATGATGTGGAGAAAAGGGAACCCTTGTGCTCTATTAGTGGAATTGTAAATTGGTGCAGCCACTATGAAAAACTATATGGAGGCTCCTCAAAAAATTAAAACCAGAACTACCTTACGAACTGAATCCAAATCTCCCCCATAAAGTGAAAATAATGGAAACTCCAGAAACTCATTATTCCTAAACAGAGCTTTGCCTTTTAAAATGGATATAAGGAAAAGGTTGCAAGTAGAGTAGAGGATAGGGTTTGGAAAAGCAGAGTTGGGGATAGGGTTTGAGGCAGAATGAAAGTTAGCTGTGTCCACTAACTTGGGTTTAGCTGGAGAAGCCTCATTGTCTCCTAGTAACCTAATTAGATTTGATTTCAACAATACCAACATTTCAGGTATCTCCAAGAGACAAGAAATTGAAAGGAACCTGGGTACCTTTCAGGAAACCTTAAAATGACAGATTTTTTTTTTCTTCTATCCATTTTAAAACTCCAACCATTGACAAAAAAAAATTTAAAAAGCTCCAGCTATTGCCTCCTTACAATTAATATCACCAACATTCTCCATGTTCTGACATTATTATACATTTCATATTTGAAATCTAAATTTTTAAAAGGCCTTCTGATAATGGAATTGGAAGCCAAATTTCTGGATTATCTCATCAGGGCAGCGTATTCATTTTCTTTTACAATAGACTTTTAAAGCAGTTTAGTAATCTCTCTTAGGTAACTTTATTTTATTGTGTCTAAAGCCTGTGACTTTCCATTTTCCTCTTGGCATTTTTACTCCATGTTTTATTTGGATTATAGACATATTTTCTAAAAATTTATTTTTTCTCCCTTTTTAACTATGGGTTACTAAAAATTTATTTTAAAGATATATCACCAGTGAGAATCAATCTAATATTAATATTTTATGTGTAATCTGACCAGGTGTGACTGATGGTCAAACATGAGGCCTGTGATACGAGGCTATAATAACATAAACAGACTGAAATCAGCATTATAGTGAATTATTTCATGAGAACAGGACCAAGTCCCCAGAGAGATATTATATATTTCAGTTAATTATTCCCCAAAGTGTCTATTTTCACAAATTTGACTGGTTCCAGTGGAACAGGTCTATCTTTGCATCAAGAAACAGTAGATTAACCATAAATATTTGATAACATGTATATTTAATATACTTAACAACATGCATAAAGGTAAATATAATTAGGTACAGATATATACTAATAATATGAAAATATCTTTTGATACTCTTTGGTAATTTCAAGGCTCTGTGCATGTAGTCTCCTAAAAATGCATCAAAATTAGGCAACAGAAGTTTAGACCTTGTAATTAAAGTGCCCGACCTCTGAGATAAGCTTGATTTTTAAAATGAGATATTTCTTTTCTCCCCTTGTATCAGGCAAAATTACTTGGCCCTTTTGGGGCAAAACCAACTAGTGGCCTAATAAAAGCAAACAGGTGCATCTCCATTCAGCATAAAAAAAGATTGTTTTCTTTGGAGGGTCTCATCTTGACTCCTTTCCTTTCCTTAATGACCTGACAAGAGCCATTCTGATGATTGTAAGAGCTGTGACTAACAACCCACACCTGTGGCCTACCCGGAGCCGAAGGGTCCAATTTGTATAATAAATAAAATCTTGGCATACTAGCATAGGATGTTTGGCAAGGACAAGAATTAAGGCAACTGTATAACTCCTGAAGGAATCCGCTGATATTTCTAACGTGATCACAGGCATCGTTCTGCCCTGCCTGACCTTGTATCGCCCCCTTGAATTACAGCTTGTCTCCATGACCCACTCCTCCTAACACAGCTTCTCCTCAAAATAAAGGATAGCTGACCTGAAGAAAACAAGTCTAATTAAAACAAAAAAAAATCTAAGAAGTCATTTAAAATGCCCTGGAAGTCCCTCCATGTGTTTCCTGACTCCATTAGATTAAATGGTATATCTCGCTTTATGAAATGAATCCTGAAGTTCTCTCAGCGGTTCTCAACCTGTGGGTCGCGACCCCTTTGGCGGTCGAACGACCCTTTCACAGGGGTCGCCTAAGACCATCGGAAAACAAAAAGATATTTACATTACGATTCATAACAGTAGCAAAATGACAGTTATAGAGTAGCAACGAAAATGATTTTATGGTTGGGGGTCACCACGACATGAGGAACTGGATTAAGCGGCCGCGGCGTTAGGAAGGTTGAGAGCCGCTGCCCTAGATTAAAGGATCCCATCAGGAAGTGACCAGCTCCTTTCCTTAATAACGTCTGGCATCCCTGGATGCTCTAGGAATCACGTACTCACCAAGTTCACCATTTTACCACCCACTTTTCCAATGATTAAACCTTTATCCTAGCAGTCATGAGGAAGAGTGGCCCCTCAGGCACTTCATCATGAATCTACCTACAAAGGGAGGTTTTTGATAAGTTGTAATAGCTTTTCTCATATTCTCCAGAGAAACTTAACAATTTGTCTGAGGAGCCCAAGGACATATATCAGAACAGGCACACTTTAAGGACACTGTGAAGCCTGAAGATAATAGCACTGAAGGACTCTGGTGCTATTCTCCCATGGGAACCCTCCATGGCGAGGGCTGGAAGCAATACAGACACACAGCAAGCCTGCCTCTGTTCAGAGGGATGGAGGACTCAGAAGACTGGATAGCTGCCAGCGGAGACCGCATGCCCTCTTCACGTAGGGTAACCTCATGTAGGATGGCGATCCTTTGCACATGCCCCAGGAAGGAAAGTCTGAGTTTGATAAGACACAGCGTTCCCGGGTAGCTGGGCTTTCGTTCTCCTTGTGGCCTTTCTTTCTCTGTGCCTGAGCCTCCTTGGAGTTCTTTACATGGATGGTGACACAAAAGTGTCAAAAACCTTGGATTGCAAGTAACTTGTTTTGCGAGTGTTCTGCAAGATGAGCAGACATTTCTAATACATTTTAACTTGGTAAATGAGTGATGTCTTGCAATATGAATAGTTTGTTTCTGGAACGAATTATGCTTGCAAACCAAGGTATTACTGTATTTGCATTTTAACTTACATCTGACCTATAAGGGTTGAAAGTCTTCTAATAAAGAATTGAGAAGCGACAAACTGAGGGACTCTATGCTTACTTATTAAACTGAGCCCTGAATCATACGTCTCCCTGGTTTTTTCAGTCTGAATACCCCTGTTACCACCACACTGTCTTCAAAGCGAGCTACTTCCCCTTTTAATGTTGAGGTCAAAGCATGGACCAAAGTTCCTTTCCTCCATCCTCCTGGGTAGAGATGAGACAAAATGGGACGCTCAAAAGATTTTACAAAGCTCTGAGTAGAAAAGCAAAGGGATAGACAGAGGCAGCAAGACTGTGTGTGTGTATATATATATATATATATATATATATATATATATATATATATATATATATTTGGCCTCAAAAATGATTAGATACTTTGACCCAGTAATTTCATTTCTTGTGATCAACCCTAAGGAAAAAAATAGCTCTGTGCAGAGTAATTTACATAAAAGAACTCCTATCATATCATTTTTAAAGTTAATTTTTATTGCTATCAATGGAATACATGCACATAGTTTAAACATGAAGTAAGTTATAGGGATTATAGTGAACAGAGCAGCCCCTGCCCCAGTATTTTCCAACCCCCTAAGCCCAATTCCTTAGATTCCACCTCTTTCCACTCTTTGGTGGGATTTTTTTTCCTGATGTGTAACTCCATATTTTTATTTTTTCAATTTTTAATTTTCAATTACAGTTGACATAACTCCATTTTTTTCAATAATATGCTTATCCTGCTACTTCTTGATTCATCAATTTTAGATGTAATATATTGGCCTTATCATGGTGACTGAGATTTCAACCGTCCTGCCTCATCATTCACCCTCATCTTTACCTCTGGTCCCCTCTTCCTCCCAATGTTGTTATATCACAATCTTTATTTTCTGCAATTATTACTATGCAAATATTGTCCTGAGTGAAGAAGTGTGCTACAATTACGTTTTCTTTCTTGTACAATATTTTTCTAAAGTTAATAATTGTTTCTTCTTGTCTCTGTAACTCGCACAAATATTTTTCTCAGTGCTTCTAGATGTTTAGATCAAATAGACAGCCCCTTCTCCCAAGAACATTGCTTCCCTGCCTTGCTTTTCTTCTGTTAGACAGAAACCCTTTTCTCTTGGTCTTCCTCTTTCTTTGTTTACTGTCTGCTTGAGTGCATCTCCCAGCAGCCTTCCAAAAAGGAAACCAAGAAAGCTCTTTTTTTTTTTTTAAGTATTTACATGTCTGGAAAATCTTTTATTAGTTCTCTTATAATTTTCTCATTATTGTTTTTCATGTCTCTTATTAGTTTGATGTTAGATTTTCTGGATTGATCTTCTAATTTCCTTTTATTTCTTCCATTTTCTGTCTCCTTTTGTTCTATTTTTCTAAGAGTTCCTTAACTCCATCCTCCAATCCTTTTATTGAATTGTATATCCTACTATCATATTTCTAAATCTAAGGGTGCTTTCTAATCCCTTGATTTTTTTTATAGCCTCTTGTGTTTGTTTTATAGATGCAGTATCTTTTATTGCTCCACAGATATTAAATATAGATTTTTGTTCCTTTTCTTTTGCACTGTCTCTGTTTTTTTATGGGTCCTTTATTATTTGTTTGTTTGTTTTTCTCTTTAATGTTGAATGAGTTCCTCAAATATACAGTAATCCTTGGCTGAACATTCACATTGAAGGCTGGCGATTCCTAAGCTGCTGATTAGAAGCTCAGTGTTTACAAGTGTGACTTAGTACCTGTGGACCTGTGATGCACATGGGCCTAACCTGTCTACCTGTGAGCTCACCTGGATGATATTTCAGCTGCGAAGTAACGAAGGCTTTTGGTGAGAGATGAATATCAGTACCGGGAGATCTCTTCTCTGAAAGGGTAATGCGTCTCTGAAAACTCTCTAATCCCCCGCGGGGAGCCAGGGAATTTGGTAAAGAGACATGACACTGGCTAACAGCATTCCAGAAAAATAGCCAGCCAGCAAGCAGAGGTTAAGACCACTGAGGATTCTAAAGATTAGTGCATTTTAATGGCCTTGCTTTCAAACTCTGTGCCCCACCCACTCACCCCTCCCTCCTCCTGTAGTACCACTGCAAATACTATGGTGTTACTACGAGAGGGGAGACAGACAAATTGACAGCAGGGGCAGATACATTGTGCAGCCTGAAGGCACTGTTATGTTTCTGGGGTGGTGTGCCGTACTCCTCAGAATCCATGGGGCTGGAGACTTCTGCAAGACCAGTGTAGTTTACTGACACTTAAGGTTTCCGAAAGATGAATCCTACTCCTAGGACTAGCACCGGCCAACATAAGGAGATAAAATGTTGTGAGCTGGATAAAAAGGACCAGGCAGCAGGCTCCACAGAGCGATATTGCTAAAATAAATCTTCCTGCTAGCTGGTGTGAAGCTTACTGTTTCTGTGTATTGAATTTTAGCCCATTTTTATAGTTGTGCATTTCTATAAAGACGCTTATTACGGACCGTAAGACCTGATTATGAAGAGTAGCTTCAGAAAATGTGTTATGCGAAGGGAAGATCTTGCATTCTTAATAAATATACTTGTTAACAAATAGGCAGCAAAACAAACAACAGGCTAAGAGTCGCCTCCCCTAGAAATGAATGCTTCTTATTTGAAGAAATAAATCGTATCGTTTGGCAAACTTATGTGAATGACACCCTGCAACTCAAGCAGATGAAAAACATTTAGCCCATGAGGCCTTCACCTTGTGTTACCCTTGGGAGGGAATGGAAAATCTCTTTGTCTTCTTCCTAAACTTTCAGTTCAAGTTAAGCTTATGTCAGGATCCAGAAGAAACTCACATCTATAGCTTTCTTGGCACCTTGCTCAAAGAAGCATCCAGAGAGACAATACAAATTGGTAATTGTAATATGGCCTCAGGGATAGAAAAAGACAGTCCGAGGAATATAATCAATAATGTTGTAAGTATTTCTTAGGGGGCAAGATGGACCCATGTCCTTTTGGGGAGTCCACTTCATAGTCGATGTAGAGGCCTGATCACCGCATTGTATTTCTGAAACTGATGTTGAATAATATTGTATGTCAACTATAATTATATATACATATATATACATATAGTCTCGGGACATGGAGTAGAGAGCGGGAACGGATTCAATGGAATTGTAATAGATAAGCATGATATCGGGGGTGGGAGGGCAATAGATGGGGGGAGGGGGGTTGTTACCTGGTGAGGGTGAAAAAGGGTAACTATTGTTTTGTACACCTGAAACTAACAATAAAAAAAATAAATTAATTAAAAAAAAAAGAAGCATCCAGAGGAGCACCCAGAAAGCAAGTTCCGAGATGGCTTTGGCATGATCGGAAGGATTTGGGGTTCCTAGGATTCATCTCTCCCACCTTGAGGGCAATGATTTCTTGCTATGGATAACCGAAATGCAGAACTTCTGTGTATATGTAAAAAGTTTTATCATGTACAACCCCAGGAAGGTAGGCTCAGTACTAACTCCAATGGACCCTACATAGGGACTATATTTATTAGATATAGTGCCACCTATGTACCCACACCCATATCTACCCATGTCTACCAATACCTGTATATTATAATTACCATAGTGTTTAAATTATCTTATGAAACACCCTCTAATCTATAAGACTATTAATAGGTACCCCTACTATATGCTGACATGTATACTTAATCTTAGAACTGTTATAATGGCCTATTTATATATCTGTCCCCCTTCCAGACTCTTAGTTAAGAAGGCATAAGGGGACACCATTCACCGTTACATACCCTGCCCAATGCTTAGCACAGTGCTGGGTGCAAAGCAGATGTTCAATAAATACTTGTTGCATGAAGGACTGGCTTACAGTGTGTTTATGAAAATCTCCTCATAAAGCTTGCTTCACTTCTCCTTAGCTTCTGAGTAATCTAGGGGTGAGCATGGAGGTATAAGGGAAGAGAGAGAGAGTGGATAGGATCAAATTGTCAAATGAATTTGTCTCTTTTCATGTATCTAATCCTCGTTTTGGAACTTGAATAATGAAAACCACACCTCCGCCTAGTTAAATGTTTTGAAAGCGATGTGGATTGATACAATCACTTTAGCAAACAGTTTAGCACTCTTTTAAAGTTTAATTAACACAGTCTACAAACCAGCAATTTCATTCCTATATTCTTGAGGAACGCTTGCATATGTGCGCAAACGGACATGCACGCAAACGTTTATTGCAGCTTTGTTCGTAACACCAGAGAAACAGAAACACCTAAGTGCCGACTGATAAGAGAATGTGCAAGTAATGGAATGGTGAGTGAGCCAAAATGAATTAAAGTTACACATAAAAGTAAGGGTGAATCTTAACACATGTGATGGGTAACTTTATGTGTCAACTTGACTAAGCTACGGTGCCCAGCTGTTTGGTCAAACCACTAGTCTAGAGGTTGCTGTGAAGATACTTTTTAGATGCGATTTAAAATTTATAAATTGTATAGACTTTCAGTAAAGCAGATTACCCTCCATAATGTGCGTGGGCCTCGCCCAGTCAGTTGAAGGACTTGTTTCCCTCATCTGGTTGCACTGCCGTCTCCTTTATGCTCATCTTGCCCAGACTGTGAACTCTGCCCTGGGACAGTGAAGGGTCCCCTCACTGGCTCCTTGGGCTTTGACTACCTCTCCTCGTAACCTTGTTCTTTCGGTTAACTCATTCTTCTGGGCCAAAAGCTTGTGCCTGTTCCCCTAAATTTCTTTCCTGCAACTCTCTCTTTGACCTTCTCTAATCCAGCATTCACCCACTTCACACCGTTGAAACACTTAGCTACCAATTACTGTTTCACCCAGGGTATTATGTGTGCTGCCAGCTAACACAGGGCAGCTGAGCTGAGCATCAGCTTTTCATCTGGAAGCTGAATGAAAGATTGATCGCGTAGGCTGAAGTAACTTGAAGAAAGAAAAGAGCTGCCAATGATTAGAAAACACAGAGCTTCTTTCAAATAATTTTCAGCAATTTAACAAATAGTTGTATAAAATGAAAATTTTGAAGGGTCCCAACTGGGTCCAAAGTTCACTGTAATAGCTTGCCCGTTTTTGTTTTTAAGTTTCTGAGCAGCATATTTGGATTTTAGTTTTGTAACTAAATATATGACCAGTGTATCTGGATTTTGTATTTGAATGTCTTTTGTTTAGATTTAGAAAGAGCTAGGAAAACATCATTTCTTCTCTGAAAGTATAATTTTTTTTTAAATAATCTTCCTTTATGACCCTTACTGTAATGTATCATACTTGTATATTAAGGTAGGATATATTATTTATAGTAGAGTTGTTTGAATGTGAGTTGATGGATCTGCACGTAATCATTAAAGCTATCCTCACAATACATCTTCAATTATCATTGTTCATTTAGCTCTATAATTTCATACACTTCAGTGAAACAGGACCCCATTGTCCCTTATGCCTTTACTTTTCCTCCTCCAACCTCTGCTCCTGGAGCTTTCTGGTTTTGTTTGTTTGTTTGTTTGTTCCTGAGTTAGAGACCCCCTTACCCTCTTACTTCCACTGGCCAAAATCCTCCCATTATTTGACCAGCAGAGCACACAGTGTGTACCCTCTCTGGCCTCCTTATTTTGTTTTGTTTTGTGTATTTGTTATTCCTTTATATTATTATTTGGCAATAATTGCAAACACAAAAAAAGTTGCAAAAATAACACAGAGCATAATACCCTTTGCACAGGCACACCACTTTTACCATTTGCAATATTTGCTGCATCTCTCCATTTCTCTGTATGTATGTATGTGCTATGTGAAACAGTTCTCTCTTGAACTTCCTTAGAATAGGTTGCATTTACCATGCCCCTTTTGTCGCTCAACATTTCAGTTTGTATTTCCTAAGAATAAAGCTATGATTTTATGTCACCATGGTACAGTTACCAACTTCAGGAAGTTTAGCATTGATATGCTGCTTTTTAATCTAAGCAGCCCATATTTCAATTTTGTCAAATATTCTAATAAAGTCCTTTATAACTTTTCTTAAACCTCTAGTGCAGGATCCAGTTCAAGATCACATATTGCACTGAGATTGCCTTTAGCCTAAGTCATGTCATTAGTTGGCATTTATCATTGCTACTAATAAGCAATCTGGAAGTAGTCATATTAAGAATATAAATATCTTGGGCCGGCCGCGTGGCGCGATGGTTAAGAACTCGCTTGGGATGCCAGAGGGCCCCGGTTCGGATCCCACATATGAGGGCCAGTGACACTGCCCTCTAC
>NW_017731601.1:1865826-1926588 GCF_001890085.2 Hipposideros armiger | reverse complement strand
AAAAAAAAAAAAAAAAAAAAAAAAAAAAAAAAAAGAATATAAATATCTTGCTCTTCATCACACCCTTCTCCCTAGATTTAACTTCCGTGATTCTCGCCCAAATCAATCTCTATTATGATGACTGAAAAATGGTGAATTACCCACTCTACTTCTCTATCCACATTTATCTATCTAAATTATCCTTTAAGGAAGAGCACTCCCTTATTCCAATTTTAGTTACTATCTAATTATAACCAATATAGACTCATAAATTCCTATTTTATTCAGTGGGTTACTGTCCTTATTTATTTTGATGCTTAAAAGTGCCCCAGATAGGGCTAGTGAAAGCCTCTTCAAGCTGGTATCTGCATGTTGTTTTGTCCAGGCGGTTTTTTTGTTTGTTTTGTTTTGTTTTTTTTAACCATTCCTTACTTACTGGCATAAAAAGATGGCCTAAGCTCATCGTGTTACCTTCCCTGTCCCAGCCCAGCAAGCAGCCATTTATTCATTCATTTCTATCACAAACATCATTTTAGTATCGCCATATGCCAGGCACTCTCCTGAGCTTCGCAGATATGGCAATGAGAAAGCCCAGACACGGTCCTTTTCCTAATGAAACTTACGGTTAACTGGATGAGATAGACATTAATCTTCTTCTTTCCCCGTATTCTCACAGTCATGCATCCTCTCCCTATGTGGGGAAGTACATGAATTTCTCACAAATTGGATGGCAGATTCTCTGAATGAGTCTTAAGTTAGTTTCTGGTTATCTCCAAGTTTCTCTCTTCTCTCATCTAGGGCAGGGCGATCCTGCAGGTCTATGAGAAGGAACTTGGAGTCTAAAGTTGCCTTCAACCAGCAGGGGGCGTTGTTGCAGGGAGCTCCGTCCTGGGATGGACGGGCACCTCGGTGTCTCCTGCTCAGCTGCTGCCATGCGGATTTGCTGGGCACACAGCTGGCAGGAGGAGCCATGTGGCACTGGCTGTTAGGAACACGGGGCATTGGATGACACTTTCAGGAAGAATCAATAATGCCCAAGTCAGAGATCTGGGTTAGACAAGAACAGTGTGTTCAAAAGCCACACCTTCTCCAGTCCCATATTATATGCTTCTTCTTCTGGCCGGCGCCCTGTGCTTCAGCCACAGTGGCTTTTGTCCCGTTCCTTGGAAAAGCCAAGGTCCATCCAAAAAAAGGGTCTCTGTGCTTCTTTCCACACTATTCTCATCTTTCAGATGAAAGAAGCCATCTCTGACCATCCCACCAAGGCCGTCCCTCTCCCTGTTGATTCTTTTAACGTTACCTTTATAGTCTGCAATGCAGAACTTTGAAGAATATGGCTAGGGGCTTGAAGTTTTATTCAAGGGCAATAGACTCTCAAAACAAAACAAAAAAAACCCAGAAGGACTGTCATGACATTTAAGGTAATTGACTATATAGATGTGCCTTCTCACTTGAGCTGAGAAACATAACAACCCAGATGAAAATGTTGGTACTCTCACTTCTATAATCTAGAAGACTTGCTTGCAATATGAAAACCTAGAAATAAATAAGGTATTGCACACAGATTCAAAATAAATGAAGTGTCCCATGGTGATGTTTTCAACGGAACCTCCTGTCTTATTTAGAGATGCAACTTCCTGCTTTGGTCATGCTGTTTGAAAGCATTAGTGTGACTGTTAGGTACACCTTGGGGACTTCTGAGAATGTAATTTACAACATTTAATATAGATGAAATGTGAATGTTTTTCATACCCAGTTGTGCAAAGCTGAATGCATAAGCGCAGATGACTGAAAAAGTTTGTGTTCGTCACGCTTAGTTTTGAAGATCTTGCTCTCCATAACCTTCTCTTATTTATCTGGAAAGTCGTAGGAAGCAGCAAGATGTCCCAGAAGAAATGGTACCATGGAGATTTTTAAGCATCTATGTTTGGGGAATTTAAGGCCTTGAAAAAAATGTCATCAGTCATTCTGGAATTGGATGGTAAAAAAAAATTAAATTGCTGTTGCTTTATTCACTAACAGAAGAAATTGGAGAGATTTGCTCTTTAAAAAATGAGATATGAAGAAAAGATTGCCATAAGGTTTTTAAAACTTATATTTCTAATTATAAAAGTAACATTAAAAAAGCTAAACATCTTGAATTGCAAAAAGAATGACAAAGTAAACTTGCTACAATGTCATTATCCAATTATACTAACAACTATTATTATTTTGATATGTGAATGAGAGAACTGGGGTCAGACTGTAAAGGGAATTCTATATTCTGACTTTTATAATCATTTTCTATTCTGAGCATTTCTCCTTGTCATTAAATAATCTTCAAACCCATGATCTTTAGTGCCTAGATGTTATCTTGGCATACACATACGCCTGATTTATTCAACAACTTCCTGATTTTAGGAAATGTAGGTTGTTTACCAATTTTTAGTCAAAATGAATAATGTTGTGGATTTTGGTTTTAAAAATGTCAGATTGACTACCCATACTTTAGTCCTCTGCTTCCCCAAATCCTGCTAAACTATTGATAAAAATATATTAATCCACAAGGAAAAAGAGAATACAAGGGACACCTCAGCAAATCAGAGATTTAGATACAGTTTTTGGAAGCTAGAAAGAGGAGAGGACATTACCTGATTTAGAAGACAAAAAGATGGTCTGAAGGCCTGCAGAATACCCAGTCAAGAATGATAATACATCTCTCACCTTGATCAAATTAAGAATCAGCTCTCAAAGAGATGCTTGCAAAGGGTGCTAGACCAGGTAGAACTCTCAGTCAGAAGAGAGTGTATAATGGTCGGCCACTGATTGTTTGGGGAGGACCTTTTAATGTGCAGTAAGAAATCGGGAGCACACCCATCCTGTATTGTGATCTTCCCTTCCTCCCCCAATTCCCACTCCATCGCTCTGTCCAGCTTCTCATGCGTTCTCATTTTGATTCACAAAGCAACAACGTGCCTTTTCAGGGTATTTAAACATATATTCCAGTCTACTACTCTCTGATATTCCATTTCACTGGACCCGAACGCTAAGTTCGCAGCCCTTTTCCTTGCATGCAATGGAGAACATATTTATAGAACATATTTTATAGAACACATTTTATAATATATTTAAATATATCTCATTTTATTCAATACATATGTTGAAAATCTTTAAACATGTAATTTATTGAGTCATGGCAGCGACTGTAAGTCTATTTAATGTGACTTTGAAAGTCCCCCAGCTTGTACCAGCCAGCTTAATAAAAGCTTCTGGTGATAGAATAAGTGGTTCTTATTGTGTTTGAATCTGAGTGCTTGGCTTTTGACGCTTTTCCTTGGTGTAGGTAACACCGCACGTGAAGGCTTTCCACCTCCCTGCTATCAGAGCTCTTCTATCACTGCATTTATCACTTCACAGTGTAGCTATTTGTTCACAGAACTGTCTCACACACTAGCCTATGAGAGCACTAAGGCCAGGAACCATATTTTCATTCCTTCAGCACATATTTTTGAGTGCCTGCTCCATATTATAGTGTGATAGAAACAGGAACTACAATGATGAACAAGGTACGTGTGGTTTAATTTAGGCAAATACGGTGTGGTCTGAATCCCAGGCTGGTATGTATGTTTGTTACTGTATGTTATACAGTAATGCTGTATAACAAAGCCTAAAACTCTGTGGCTTACAACCACAAGCCTGGATTCTCCTGCCCATGGGTCTGCAGGTTCTTTACCATTTGTAGGGTCCAGGCTGGGCTCCTGTGGGAGATTCTGCCTCAGGCTGAAGGCTGGCTGAGCCCGTCTCCTCACTGTGAGTTAAGTTCAAGTCTAAGACACTTGTGTGCACCTGGGGCACAGCTTCTCAGAGCATGCTCTCATCATGGTGGATCACTGGCACACAAAAGGTCAAATACACTAAAATCCTCTGCTCCATGACATCCATTAAGTTGTCATTGGCCAAAGCAAGCCACCCGACCAAGCTCAAGGTCAACATAGCAGGAAAGTGGCCATTGTGGGTGGGCACTGCAAAGTGATGTCCTAAGGTGTGGATAGATAGATGTGTACTTATAATATGGTGGGTATCAAGAATTGCAAAACATTATTCAGTCTACTGAACTAGATTACTTCTGAGTTACAGCTGACAATCGTACCTCGCACTGCTGCTCTGTAATCACTCATCATGCTTGTAAACAACTTGTTCAGTGTTTGTCTCCCTGCTCTTCTGTAAGCTTCATAAAGGTAGCTATCTTACCTGTCTTACTCCCTGATTATTCATCAAATTATCCTATACACATAGTAAATGTGCAATAAATTAGTATCAAGTTAAATTGAATTGGTAAGTGTCACAATAGGGAAGTTCCGAGAGCTAATAGATAGATTATATGGAACAGAGGTTCCTAACATTACCTGCTGATTAGCATCCCCTGGGGCACTTTATAAACTCTATGCCTGTGCCTCGCCCAGGCCAATTAAAGCAGAACCTTCTAGTTTTCATCTCTAAAATTGGAGACTGGGTCTTGGCGTGCTTCTGATGAATATCAGGTGATTCTAATATGTAGGCAAGGCGAGGAATCGCTGATCTGGGGACGCCTGACTTGGATTTGGGCCGTAAGGGAAGTTTGTGAAGGAAGTGGTGTTGAAGCAGAGACAACTCCTGGACTAAATAAGTAGGTTTTGGCCCAGTGTGGGGGGATGAGGGACGGGAGGCGGGTGGCAGGACGCGGGCTTTTTCACAGGGGGAATTCTCTGTGTCGAGACACCGAGGTAAGAGAGAGATATTTCATTTGGACTCTGGGTCAGGGTGACGTCAGTGATGCGGAGCCTCACAAAAGTAGCTATGGGCAGAATTCTTAGATAAAAGGACCAGGAAAGCTCAGGTTTGGCAGGGAAAGCCCTCCCAACTGGGAAACAGAGAGGCTTCTCAGGAAGGGCTCTGCCCAGCCCCGCTTCCGGTGGCTGCTTGCCAGCGTGAGGCCTTTGTTTAGTGAAGCTTTTGCCTGTGTTTATTTTGGTTGCTGCTGTTATGATGCTGAACTCTTTCCAGCTCTTCTTTGTTCATTTAACTCTCTAGGCAGCCATCTAATTTCTAGGATGACTAGAGATTTTTTTTCTATGATGACTGCTGAGCTACATTTTAATAGTAGGCCATGAGTTTTGTTTTGTTTTGGTTTTTCAGGCATCAGTATAAGAAATAATCATCCCAAGAACATTTCTGGGTTTTTTTCATTTTTAATTCTCTTCAAGATAGCCTTCATTTAGCTCAGTATTCTCCCTATACAGATCCATATGATGAATCCATTTTAGATCTTCGTACCAGTAAAAGCTTGTTGCTCTCGTCAAAATGATTTACTTTCTTGCATTCAATAATGAGTAATATTTATGTATCATATTTTATTTCTTGTCTGAGAAGCTTAGAGCTAAAATTGCAGAATTCAGTATTAATCCAGGTTTGGGGTATAATTCTCTTCCCACCTATCAAATTTTAATTATTTACTTTTATCTTTAGCAATCCTACTCTACATGAGTCTTCAGTGACAATCTACCTGAAGTACTTTTTTTGAAGCAAGAAGATTACAAATTGTCAGGTAAAGTCCTCAGAATTCTTACGAGATGCTGTGCCAAATAAAAAGGCATGCAAGACTCATTCACTGCCCAGGAATTTTCAATCTACCAAATATTCAGAGAAGAATGTCTCTGCAAATAAGTTTGCAAGTGAAAAGCTTGTAAGGTCTCAAATTATCTCAACAATAGGTCTAAACCTAAAAATGTATTTCCTGGCCTTCTATCTTAAAATCAAAGTTATAACCATTTTTTTAATTAAAATTCTTCCCACTGCATCGAGAATAGTCTTTTCTGGAAAGACATATATGGATGGCTATATACACATATGCGAAGATAGTAGTTAATATTACCAATGTGTCATGGGTGAAGGTTGGCAAACATGAAATGCTTATTTGTAGCAGTTCCAGTTGGAAAATACAGGGCACTAACAATGAACTAGTAAATGCATAAATAATTGCTGCCTGCTGCCTTTTTTGCAGCTTTCCAGAGAAAAATAACATCTATTGAAATCAAGCAATTTTGAGCCTTGTCATTTTGCAACAGAGAGGAAAATCTAAGAACCCCTGAGCTCCGTGCTCCAAGGAAGTTGTGAATACAGGATTCAATAAACCAACAAGGGGAGACTTTCCAAAGAAAATTAGGCCATTCCAGCAGGGTTATCCTTTAGTCTACCTCCTTCAAATAAAGCGTAATTTTTTTTAAACCCTCCAAAAAATATTCATTGCCACAGTTCTACCTTCTGAATCCAATTAGCAATTTCATTACCTCATTTTATTAACATCTATTAATCATGAAAAAATTACTTGCATCCTATTGATCCCTTTGTGGTCTGTATTTATAGAAGGAAGTGTCTTATTTCTATTTACTAACGTGCAAGAAAAAGAAATTTAAGGCAAGACACTTATCATAGAAAATTCATGAACTTCCACCTCCATAAGCAGTTACAGAAGAGCAGAGGCACCTTGCATTGGTAAATGGTGTTGTCACAGACCAGTCAACACAGTTAAGGCTGACTGTAATGTACTTTTATCAAAATTACACTTTATCTTAAATTTAATTTCTGATTTATGTCATTGTCCATCAAGTCATTCTGAGAGCTTGAACCTTATTGTATTCAGTTCCTGCTAATGGGAGGCTGGCATAATTTAAATGTCATTCTTTCCAGCATATTCCAATATCAGGTTCACTATTCCTCTTGGTACCGAATGGGCTGATGTTTATGAAGTCATCCCCCACACGCCCCAGACTTCCAGTAACAGCTCAAGATATCAGCGAGTCAAGATTGGCAGGTCTCGACCCTAGCCATATTTACAGAAAACACCACAAACATTTGTCTCCAGAGGCAATATCCTTTACAACTGCCAGCACAAATATTTATAATGCATGACAGAGCACCTCGTTTACAAGTGCTGCATTTCCCCAATGGGGGAAGAATAGAAATTCAATATTTTTTTTAATTTATTGTAAGTCTCCAGTGAACTGATCTGTGATTGTTCTTACATACCAGTTTGTATTCTTTGGGACAAACACAGGAACTGCAGGAGTCAAATCAAATCCACGTGTTCTGAAGAAGCTGGGAAGTTTCAGAGCTTCCTGCTTCCAAGGATGTAGAAAAATCCTGCCTGATCTTCAACTAGTCAGTAGCATGTCAGACAATTGCATCACACAAGCTCACACTGAGTATTGCTTTCTCTTTCTCCAATCAATCTCCCTCTCCCTCTCCCCTCCTCAACTCCCTTTCTTATTCTATTTATAACCATCTGGTTCATATTTATCTTTATAGAAAATTTTGGCTAGATAATTCACACCCTTTGAAGGAACAAAAAAAAAAAAACCAACAAAATGTCAGGTTCTATATTAAGACTTTACAGGGGAGAATCTAATAATTTCCTATAGTTATGCTTCTCAGCATGGTATGGAAATGCATTCAGTAGTTTAATTTTCTTTTCCTTCTCAATGCTAGAATTATTTATTGCTGAAAATTGAGGAGTTGTATGATAGTTATTTTTCTTTAGATTGGTTTAAATATTTGGTTTGATAGGAATCTTAAGGAAAAAAAAATCCCACAAAGTTTAAATGTGGTTTGGAAAGTCAGCAGAGGGATTTGACGAGAACAGATCTGATGAAAAAGGGAAAATGTTTTAGCATTTTCATCTGACCAGAGGAGAATCAGTGGAAAACAGGAAATCTCAGAAGGAAACTGCAACCAAGTAAAAAAGGGTTTATGAAAGAATACATAGCTGTTTTGAGAATTGTGTTGGAAAAGGGAAGGTGGTAATTTTTTTATCTGAGGCTATAATGAAAAGACCAGAATTACAGACTTGATACCTCTGTGGGAGTCAAACTTTTCCGTGACAACAAACTACACTTCATCCATGGCTAAACGTTTTGAACAAGTGTGGCACATGGAACTGATATATAGAGTTGATTCTGTGACAATTTGTGGGTAAGCAATGCATAGTGAAGGGTCAGGGTGATTGTGTTAATTGAGAATAGTTCCTACAGACTAACCTGAATGATAATTAGAGCTGAAGGTTTCCTAGTCTATGACTACAGACATGAAATGGGCAGATTAATGCACACTCTATTCATTGTTACTGTCGGTAGAGATTGTTCTGCAATCAATTCTGCAGCCATGATTACTGTCAATAGCCAAAGTGAACAGGAGCAAACAGTAGGGTGCCCTGGGGGAAACACACCCAGGAAATAGAGGTGAGGCTTTACCCTCTTAATTCTTTCATTAACCAGCTATTGAATATCCTACATAGGGAAGCCCTATAAATTCCTTAGCTCTTAGTTTCTTCGACTCTCAAATAAGAATAATAATATTCATGTATATGCTACCCCCCTGGGTTGTTATGACTATCACGAAAGAGGTAAAATATTTTTAGAAAAACATTTAAAGCATTTATAAACATAAAGCAGTGGTGCCAGAGATCATTTTTGCATCTGCTCAAGGATCAGATTTCATAGCAATTTATGGTATGGATATTAGTTTTGTTGTTTTCCAAACTTCATCTTAACATATTCCTACTTAAAAAAAAATAGTAGATGAGATGGTTTTTGTGAAGCAGACTTGTCTTTTGTTCTTAGTTTGCTGTGAATGGAAAAGTCCTATAGTAAAGACTTTCATTTCAAAGAAGACTTTGAAAAGAAGTTCAAATTCAGAGGCCAGTTTTAAATCCCCTTCATAAATATTTCAGTAGCAATGGCAGCAACAATATTAACACCAACTGCATCGATAAAGGCCTTGGTTTCCCTTTATGGTTATGTCAAATTCATATTGCAGTTTGATAAAAAAAAAAAAATAGAGCAATACTTCCTGGGAAAAGCCAACTGGCCTCCGCTGGGTTCCCACAGAGAGAACCCTTGGTGTGGTAACTGGGGGTCTGGGTCATGGATATGGAGGCTGGAAATTCAGTGGTCAGTACATCCAGAGGTAATCAGGTTCAGAGACATAACTCAAACTACAGAAGTCCAACATTAAGAATCCAGAAGGCCAATTTATTCTTTTACAATCCAAACTATCACTCTCCATGGGCAGATCTGGGTAGGGCAACGCTTAGCAGAAGGTTCCTTGATGGAGATGGAATCAGAAGTTGGCTCCCTAAACCGACTGCTGCTGGGGTCAAGGTGCCAGAGCTCTGTGGGTACCTGTGCTGCACAGGCCAGGGCCTTGGGTTCACGGCGCAGGAAACTTCTGGACAGGGCTACAGATGGAAAATCCATCTGCGCCCCCTTTGACCTGCCCTACTGTTGACCAATCAGCTTTCAGATTAAGACTTTTTTTGTTTTTCTTTCCATATGAATACTTTACTTTCCCTTCCAGTTTAGCCTGGGAGGCATCCTGCCTCCTTAAGTTAATCCTGTATCTTTGCTCTGATATATTTAGTGTTTGTTTCATAGAAACACTGGGAGGGTGATCTTTCCAGGTTCTTGTGCTGTACCTCACCATGGCCCCAGGTAACACAGCACCAACAATTCTTTCTCACATTTCCCTGAGCTAGTTCTATACTCTTAAACTTCTAGATCTTTGAGCATGATTTGGTCTGATGTTCACCATACCCAATAAACTCTTATGAAAGTTTCACTACCACTTTACAAGTCCATTCCTCTGTGCCCACTGGTAGGTAGGGGCTAGTATTCACTAAGAGAGCTACATCATCCAATTCAGTTACACTTGTAGGGTTTAAGTCACTTTGCTGGATTAGTCCTTCCCTCCAATGGAAAGAAACAGGGAAAAGCATCCTCTCCATTTTGCAAGAGTGACAACGTAGAAGTCAATTTTCAAGGAACCATTCTAGTTCCTCCCATAGGTCCATAGTAACTATGGGGTGTCCTCTTGGCTAGGAGGATTTTATTTCATCAATGAAAATTTGTATTTTATCAAATAAAAAAAAAAGTTTTGTTGCTAATCACTATTATACTTTGAGATTGAAGGAACGGCTCCAGTGGGCTACATTTGTCATCGCAGCTAACATTTATTGAGTGCTTACTATATTCTAGGTAGAGTGTTCAGCATTTGGCATCGATTATTTCATTTACTCCTCATAGTGACCTTATGATGTAGGCAGCTTAATTATCCCCATGTTACAGACGGGGAGACTGACAGAACAGACAGATGGTCGGATGTAGAATCAGGACATAAACCTGCTGGTGAAATCTGAAACAGTGGGGTGACCAAGGAGTGTTCCATTACCAAAAGCCTTTGCTGGTCCCATGGTACTCGTTCCTACTGTATGTCTGGTCCCTACTGCAAAGATGGATCGAGGTATTCCAAAATTGCTGAGTATCTTGGCAAGATCTGGGCAAATGAAAAGTCAGGAAGTGTATAGACATAGGCTTTGGTGATACAGGAATCCTCAGAGCAGTATGGTTCCCAACAGACAACTTTCTCAACTGCCTCAGGGCCATAAACATTGCTCAGGGATCTACTGATCAGTGCTCTGAGCTGGCCAGGAGAATGTCACACAGCTCACAAGGAGGAAGATTTGAACTTAAAAAAAGTTGTTGTGCCCTACAAAGATAGAATTCAAAAATAATTGTCTAACAGTTTTGAAGAACTCTAGTTTCCTCATAATTTCTAGAATTTTAGACATTTGCTGGTTGTGGTATATGAACAATTTTTTTTTTTTTTACTTCTGGGACTAAGTGGTGATAGTGTACCCCTGAGGGCCCTAAAGGGAGAAACTTCTGCCTCATGGAGTACTCACAGGGTTAGACATAGCATTTTTTTCTTCCTTCTAGAAAACCAAAAGATTTCCATCATACATGGCCCACACTCCGTCGACGTGTTATCATATCTTCAGCCCCACACCTAGAGGAAGCTCTAGTGTAGATCAGGGGTCGGCAAACTGCGGCTTGTGAGCCACATGCAGCTCTTTGGGTACGTACATGTGGCTCTGAAGTAAAATTGAAAATGAAAATAAAACTATTATAGTTTCATTTATAAAATTTTGAAAGGATGTTATTCACATAATGGTGATTTCATTTGTTTTATGGCTCTCGAATAATTTTTAAATTGTTGTGAGGGACAGGATTGGCTCTTTCATCTCAAAAGTTTGTGTACCCCTGGTGTAGGTCATTGCCAGCTCCCACTGGGACTCAGCCAGCTGTAATATCTAAACACAACGGTTGTTGAATGTCCTTCTGTCCATTCAGAAGCATGTGTTTGGCACCTACGATGTGCTGGCCACTTTGTTGTCACCCCTCATGTTTTAAGTTTTATAAATGTACCCAAGCATTGAAAATCATTTGGTCAGTGTAAACATTTTAGATCCATGCTGAATACGTATATGAAATATCACTTAATCAAGTGAATACTGTGTTGTGTATTCACAACAGGGGAGGTATATGCCTTATAGAATCAGAGGGCATTAAACCTTTGAAACTGGGTGTTACCTCCCCCTTCCTCATGTGCCTTTCCCCAAATCTATTTCCAAATCACCTTCTCTCATCCCCTCCATACACACACACACTTAATCAAAAGAAATCTGTAGAGCAGCTACTCGCATGGCTACTTCATTATTAAGAAATGTTACTTCCCAGCACCTTATGGTATAAAAGGACACCCTCACCCCACCCCCGCTTTGATTAATGCTTGTTCAGCATCACTCACACTTGCCTACCCAAGAAACTTTTTCCTGGGGGAGGGAACACAATTCCACCTTCCTTTACAATGATCCAGCAGAGAAAATGAGATTGCACAGCATATTACAGCTTCTGTTTGACGGAGCCACAAGCTCCCTTTTGAAAAAGGATGGAAAATGAGCTGCCAGCTACAAACTCCTAAAGAGTGTCACAATTACAACTTTTCATGGGTGCTCCTAGTGGCAGTGCTTCTGACCTAAGACAACTGAGACACACAGCTGTACTCTGCTCATTAGCCTAATGAGGATGGAGTCAGGCAAAGAGTTAATTTGACTAATTCAATCAGCATGCCCTTCGATGCATCTACTGGGAGAACACCAAAGTGACGGAGACAAACACAGAAACAGAATTTACGGAGCTGTGCCTGTGATTAGACAGAGCCACTGTTGGAAAACATAATAGAATCAAAGCTGGAAAGAACCTTAATGATTGCTTAACCCAGTCATGTCATTTTGTAAGGTCTAATTAGGTTAAGAAATTAGTATTTAAAAATTATTGTAAAATGAGTAATACATGGAGAAACATGTTATAAACTAGAGACTGCTAGAAGTATCTATACATAAAATGTTAATAAATTGTTTTTCCAAAACGAGATGGAAGACAAATTATAAACAATAGATATATGGTCATATATTTTCATAGAACAAATACTATAAGTAAATGTCTTCCCCGCGTCCCCTTACAAAAACCCGGGTTCTTTAGCTGTGTGGGCGCACTTCAAACTAGTCATCTGATAAGGATATAGTTTAAAATTATTACAGATTTTTTCCCCAAAGTTGTCCTGCTCTTGAAGAGACTAGAAAAATATAGCATTGATGAGTATTATTTGATGATGAATATAAATTTTAGTTTTACCAGATTTAGGGATTTTCAATTAGTAATTGGAGTGGATGATTTATGTTTTTGATTAATGGTTTGCAATTTCTTTAAAGTTCCACCTTAAAATGAGCACCATAAAATATCTATTTAATGTTGGCAATACTTCTGACAGCGTGCCTTGATCTTACAATTAGAGATTAAGCCACAATTACTCATCAGATTCAGTAATTCTAAGAGACTTGATTGAGGGTTTTTTTCTGGACAATGGAATGTCATTTGCACTGATTATTTCATTATATTAATTTTCTCATCACTTTTTCTTTTTTTTTTTCATTTGAACACTATTATGAAAGTTTTTTCTACAGGCTCAGGCCTAAGGGGATAAAAAATAAAATGAATGGGTTTCTTGGGTTAAAAAAAAGGAAAGGAAAAAAGAGTTTATGGGGATACTAAGCCACATAGCCTATAAATTGGTCCTGTTCTCTTTTTTTCCTTGATGATAATTTATAGAAATAAAACAAGATGGGGGAATTTATGCTTTGAGGGTGAGTCTAAAACAATTGATCTTTTGTACTGTCCCTTTTATTTGAAGGATATTGCTGCTATCCCAGCTGACAGACCAAGCAACACATAATGTTCCCTTTCTGTAAGTCTTCTTAAAAATAATTTTTCTCTACTTATTCAGTTACTGGAGATCTTATGTATACTAGGTATAAATTTTATAATCTGGTGAGAGACATAGACATTAAATAAACAAATAAACATGACTATAAAATATAAGTGCAATAAAGGAAAATACTTGTGTTCTATTACAGAGGAAAGAGGATAACCTAATTTATATATATGAGTGTGGTCAGGGATGGCCTCTCTGTGAGATATAAAGGATGGGTGCAAGTTTGGACTTGTATAGAAGTGGGTGGAGGACCAGGCAAAAGTAGCAGCATATGAAAAAGATCCTGAAGCTGGAAAGACCTTGGTGAGTTCAAGAAATATCACCAAGCTCAGTGCAACTGGAGTAAGGAGAAAGTGGTACAAGATGAGGCTGAAGGAGGCCAGTGTCCAGATTGGAGCAGGTAAGGGGAGAATGGGGGAGTTAATACAGGATGGTGGTGGAGTGAAGGCAGGATTGAATTCCTCTGCTCTCTTCCCAAAACCCATTCTAAAATGACAAACAGAAAATAGTTATTTTATAAAAGGAATAAATCCCCAAGAACAAAGAGAGATGAAGAGGAGACCTTGGTGTCAAACTTTTGAGCCTGCAAAGCTTGTGAGCAAGTGATAATTGATTTATAAAATCGGAGAAAGTCTGCAGTGGGGAAAGCTAAGAAGTTGCCCAATTTACCATGTTACCTCTAGAAGTCGGGTAAAGGTGAGGCTAAAAACAGAAGGATTGGTTGAAAGTTCATTCAAAGAGCACTTTGTCGCTGTGTGAGTCAGGAAGGGATTCCATACAGACAATCAGCTGCTTATAAAACTGTTGTAAGAACAAGAGACACACAGATCAGAGAAAGCCATGGCCACTTCTCAGATTTGCTGTCAGTTTTTAGAGAATCAAGAATTGCAAAGATGATCACATTTATCTGCAGCATCATCGTGGGTGATGTGCAAGGAAATACTCTCAGGCTGCTCTAAAATCTCATATTTGCTGAAGTTGACAAAGTTGCCTACAGCTGCCAGAGGGCAGTAATATGGTATCTCCCTTTCTTACGCCTTCAAATCTTACAGACGTGTGTCTCATCGACAGACCTGAATCCAAAACTTGGCCAGCAATTAATTCTAGGAATGTAGTTCCTGGGCTTCTGGCTCCTGCAGCACAAGCATGAGCCTAGAAGAGTCATGATGGCACGGGGAGCAGAAGGAGACTTGGAGCAGAGCTGCCATCCCTCAGTTCAGCACAGAGCCCCTCCCAAATCCCATTCCCCATTTGTGCAGCTAGGCAATTAGCCTTCCCTCTATAGGCTGAAGATGAAGGGTAGGATAGGTGGTCTCTAGGTTGGAACACCAGACTAGCTAATGGCTGGAAGACAGGTCTTAAAACAGGGGCATTAAGATAAAATAAACATCTTGAATGTTGAGACCCCAAAACCTCTTCTTTCATTTAACTCCAGGTTTAAAACCCCTGGGCAAAAAACTGAAAGAGCCTTCCCTAGAAAATCTGACCAGCCCAAGTGAGCAGGTCTCAAAGATACAGACATCAGGGGTTTTTCCACAAACACTACCTATCAAATCACTTTGTAGAGAGCTCCACAGTGGCAAGCCGCCCACAGGCATGAAGCTTTAATCAACTCTTTAATGTCCCCCATTACATATGACCAAGGACCACCATCATTTGAGGAAGGCATCAAATATGAAAATCAGAGCCCAAGATAAAAAGGAAAGAAAAACATGGAAGACAGAGGCTACAAAGAAATAAGAAAAATGTCAACAAAGACAACTATGATAACTGTCCTCAGAGAGAAAGGATAATATATTGAAACAAGAACAAAAAGCTATTGGGGGGGGGGGACAGGGGGAATAAAATATGATAGCATAACCAAAAACCTTAAGAGAAACTTGAGAAAATAGTTACAAAAGTAGCCCAGAAATTAGAGTAAAAAGAAAGAGGGAGGGAGAGAGAGAGGAGAGAGAGAGAGAGAGAGAGAGAGAGAGAGAGAGAGAGAGAGAGAGAGAGAGAGAAAAGGTAGGAGATGGTTCAAATGAGAGCTCCAAAAATAAAGAACTGAGAAAGTTAGAAGAAACTATAGAGGGAATAACTCAGGGTAATATACCAGAAGTGAAGGACACTGCTCTCAACACAATGAATGAATGTGAACCAAGATACATTAAAACACTGCAGACAAAATCTTGCAAACTTTTAAAGAGGAAACAAACCCAGGACTTATATCAGGGTTTGGCAAGCTTTTTCTGTAAAACACCAGATCATAAATGTTTTATATTCTTCACGCCCTACAATCTCTGTCGAAACCCACTCTGCTATTGTAATGTGAAGACAGCCACAGACAATGAATGAGCATGGCTGTATCCCAGTAAAACTTTATTAACAAAACAGGCGGTGTGCTAGATTTGGCCCACTGGTTTTAGTTTGCTAACCCCTGATTTATATAAAGTATCAAGAATCAAAATGGCACCCGACTTGCAAGAAATTGAAGACTAGATGGCAATTTCTCAGTGCTGGTAAAATTCTGAAGAAAAATTACGTATTTTTAGGCTAGAATTCTGTTCCCAGTCAAATTATCAAATAAATATGAGGGGTGAATAAAGTTTAAAAAACTTTAACTCCTATCAACCTTTTCTCGGGAAGCTGACAGTTGGCTTTATCATAATGAGAAAATCAAGAAAGAAAAACACATGGCATCCTTAAACCAGGGATTGGTTTTCATGTCTTGACTCCTTAGATTACAGTGAAGCAAAATACTAAGTCTGCAAGTCATTCAGCATAGAGTGCAACCACTCTTGACTAGAGCAGGTCACAAGGTTTTGATAGAAATTGCTTCAAGAAGAGGAAATTAAGAAACTCTCAAGAGTATTTATATAGAGTCAGAAGATACTTATTCAGCTAGGTAAGGTTCTGGGTGTACATTAATTATAAGCACATGGATGGCTATCCAAGTAAACAGAATGATTATTAACTCCAAAGAAAACAAAAAAGTTGTGCAGGAAAAAAAAATCATTGACTCAACTCTGATAATGGTCTCAGAGTCATAATAAACATCACATTGATCTAATCAAAAGTATACTGGAACTACATTGCAAAGATGGAGGGAAGGAATAGCAGTGTGTGGAACAGATGGGTGTTTATGGATGAGAGCTAAAACTTCATCTCTTAAAGAGGGAAATCAAAAGATATTAGATGAAACAAACCTAAATTGTAAAAGTAAGTACTACAAACATTTAACTTGGAGTTTTAAAGGCAAATACCAAACAAATCAGCTACAGAAGTTAAATATGATTCTCTCTGAGTAGTCTGGACCTGGGATGCTGGAGTCATTTAACACTTCTTATAGAATAGTTTGATTCTTAAGCTATATGCATGTATAAACTTTGATTAAAAAAACACAAATTTAAGAATAGTGAATAGTTTTCCATCAACAGGAAAATAACCAAATGGTATATTTAACCAGTGGATTTTGTATAGCTGGAAGTAATCAAATGGAGCTTTTATACTTTATAATGGATAACGCTCAATGACAATGCTGAGCAAAACACCAAAATGAAGAGAAGTACAGAAATAGACAGAATATGGTAGACTTATGAAAAGTTTATAAACATGAAAATCGATACTATATTTTACACATACATGTACATACACATGTACCAAGAAGTAAAGACTTGCCTGGGGAAAATATGCAGCCGATTCAGAAGGTGGTTGCCTCTTGGAGGGCGGACAGTGAGATCAGAGAGCAGTCTAGGATGTGCTTCCACTCGAGAATGTTTTATTTCTATAAAGTTTTCTCCTAAGCAAATAAGGTGAACTAATACATTTAGGAAAGGCAGGAAGAATTTATAGATGAAAGAAAGAGAAGGATAAACGTGATAAGTAATAATAACTTGAAAATCAGAGGTCTGTTCTGCTTTCTGACAGTACTTCAATCCTCTCTGTAGGCTCTTGCTTTCACTTCTTTCTGTTTTGTTTTTCATGTTGTGTTTGTTTTGTTTATCCATCAGCTTTCCACCATATCCTTGTGGTAACTATATCTCCTTCCAGTTACAGTCCTACTTCCTCATTACTATTATACATGAGGTTTCCGTTTTCTTAGCTCCTATCCATTTCTAATGTTGCTTTTTCTTCTTTTGTTTTTTGTTTTTGTGATGAAGCTTCAGTAGGAAGAGTAATTCTGAGTAAAATGTGGTGTTATCAATTAAAATGGTGCCCTACGTCAGCCCACCATACCATCACATCTTTGGAGAGGGGAAATTATAAGGCATGATGAGATCTGAAGCAGTTTTTTCTCATTAAACATAGTGAGAAATCAGGAAGTAGCTATTTCCAGGATTGGTTCAGTCATGCGACAGTGTCATCCGGAGCCAGACGCCTTCTGCACTGGCACCCTGAGAGCATTGACTCTGTCCTTAGATTTGCCCCGTGCAGTTTCCATGGGGATTGGCACAATCCCAGTGTCTCCCATGCATCCCTATTACAGAGGAAATATTTCTTCGTAACTAAAAACAGACATTCTGTCAGGTTGCAGTCACCAGGGTTGGGTCAAAGGTTTGTGCCATAAGTGCAAAGGAGATGAAAAAACAAGAATCTGGAATTTTCCACCTCTATACAGGGAGACAGGTTCTGCCAGCAAGCCAGTGGGGGTGTGTCATGGTTGTTGAATAGGCAATCGGGAGTGCCTAGCGTTCACCTTGGGTACCTTGAACATGCACTAGGATACCCCACAGAGGGCACATCAGTGTCCAGGGGACAGCCATACCCAGCTTAAGTGGCAGCAATTCCTACAAGAGGCAGCATGACCCACAAGGAAAGGCAGTATGAAATGGAAGCCTCAGTGGTGCCCAGTGGACACAATGGTGCCTGACGATTATCTCTGAGTCCAGCACAGGGAGAGACTACAGCCACACTGTTCAATATGGTAACCATGATCCACACGTAGCTCTTTAAGCTTAGATTAAATAAAATTTGAAATTCATTTCCTCAGTCACACTAGCCACATTTCAAGTGTGCAGTAGCCAGCCACCAGTTGCTACAGCTGGCTGCAACTATATTGGACATTACCAATCAAGAACATTTCTATCTTTATGGGAAATTTATTGGACAGTGCTGGGCTAGAGCAAGGGAAGAAATTCTTAAACGGCAATCCACAGATGTAAGAATAAGATTAAGTTACAGCTCATCTACCGGCATCTCCAGGGATGCCTGGAGCCATGCTACAGACCTGCAGCCGAGATAGAAATGAAATATACTACCTAATGACTTATAATGTGCTGCTTAAAGCCCGAAGTGTCCTGGAAGCCCCGGGTGCCACCTTGTCTGCATTGTTCAGTGAACATGTATAGATTGATCGTCCCCCCCCTGGTTTACCTGGTCGCTCAGACTTATGTTGGCTGTGTGATCAGTGATGTATAGAAGACCTCCATGGAAACCGGTGCCTCATCTTCCCTGAGACAGATACCTCATTCTCATGTTGGTGGCTCGCGGTCCCAGGATGGAGCATTTTCTATGCATCTGAGTGAGGGCCCTGGAAGCTGTGCCCAGGTGTTCCAGGCCTCTTGATGTGGCTTTGTGCTTTCTTGTTCCTGTTGCTGTCTATCCTTCCCTTGTAATAAATCTTTCATGAGTATACCTTGTTAGAGTCCTGCCAGTCCTTTCAATTATCTGGCCCCAGGTAAGTCTACACCCCATGCTGGCCAATCGCATTTGGTCATTAACACACACAAAACACTCTCTGAACACTGCTAGAAGTAGCTAGGTTGAACTTTTCAAGGCTCTGGTGACCCCACAATAGCAGGTATATGCAAAAAACACCAAGATGTGTATAAAATGTTGTTGTTGTTGTTTTTGTTTGTTTTTTAGCTGAGCCATCCTGCTACCTGTTGGCAGCTCAGCGGCTGCTCAGCTCAGGCTGGACTTGAACCGCTGTTGCTCAGAGCTCAAACTCTTGAGCGAGCTCTTAACCAACTGAGCCACTTGGCCAGCCCAAAATTTTGTTGTTTTTTATCCTTACATGTCGAAAGGAAGTTGTAAATGAAATGTTGTAGTGTGGCATGAATATAAATCAGAAAGATTATTTCAAGTCCTTGGAAAGACCATTTTATTCCCTAAACCTCAATTTTCTCTTCTGTAAAATGGAAAATATTGCAGAATTAACATCAGAGGGTGGCTTGAGGGTGGATTTATATAATGCATCTAGTAAGTACACTGCTGAGCATGAGTAAGAACTCAATAAATGTGAGCTCTTGTATTATTCTCCCTAAATAAATGTAATGGTTAACTATAAAAGTTTATAGCAAACTGGGTAATGCATTACCTTAAAGATTTCATCTGTCTTGGATTTTATGATATCCAGCAGCATTGTCTCAATTACTTTCCAGTTTTACATCTGTTTCCTTTAAATCATATCCTACATAAATGCACACTGTATCTGAGTACAGTGCTACATCTTCCAAACCCAAATAAAGTAATATTTTCATATGCCCTATTGATGAGCTTAGCTTTTATTAAAAATTCTGCATTTTTATTCTCTGCATGGCACTCACTCAATGGGAAAATTATTAATGAAATTGTTAGGTCACTAACTTCCCCGATGGTTAATCATGGTTTCTAATCCCAGTGCTAAAAATGGCTTTCGAGCAGCCTCCTGGTGTAATCCTCTCACTTGATAGTGAGATTTTACAGCTAGTAAATGATAGAGCTGGGACTCAAATCCAATCAGACCCATATAAGTGTTGAAGTTGTGAGAATATATAGATGATGTGGTACATTTTTGGCAAGGATATCATTTGTGATAGAAATAAGAGATTGTGAAGTGACAAAACAAATTTTTTTAAAGAAATTTATAGGACAGTACTGCAAGACAGGCAAGAAATTTTCGCATATTCCTCCTACCGTTAAAGAACCTGAGCCCCTCCTTGGACTTGTTCTATTCAAGTTTCTTTAAATCACGTGAAACAGAAGCCCATTGAAGATAACTCAAATACAAGGGTGATTGACTGTGAGGCCATCGCAAAGAAGAAAAGGAAATATGGATGAGTCTCACGTAAACTAGAGCTGGAAAGTGGAGTGGTGTTAGGAAATGAGGCAGGCACTTCATCTCTCTCTCTCTCTCTCTCTCATGATGACAAGCTCTCTAATCTCCACCTTTGTTGTTTGCTCTGCATTGATTTCTGTCTTACCTGGCTTCCTACACTTGCATTTCTGAATATGGCCCAACACAGCCTGACTCTTAACTCCAGGGCCCATCACTTTGTAATGACCAACCTTGTGCCTCTTTTCTGTCAGGCAACATCCTCCTTACGATTATCGTCCATCTGCAATGTTTGCCTTTGGCTCAGAAGTTCATCTGCTGTTAACCGGAGGTTTGTGAGGACCTGGCATCTAGAGCTGACATTTGGTGCTGTAAGAAAATACCTCCAAGCATGTTCTTTATATATACACATACATGTTAAAACCTCAAGAGCCATGCAAGAATAGTCATTTAGGGTGATTCTAGAGATGTCGCGTGAGAAAATGCCACATGTGTAATAAAAACAGAAGTGCTCCAGCTGTCCCATGGTAGCGGATATTCGTGTGGACTGAAGCTCCAGGAAGCCTGAATAGAGGAGGTGAATGTGAAGTGGTACCTTGAAGAGTGGGTAGGGTATGACTATGCAGAAAGGAGATAAAAGGGTGCTCTAATCAGGCAAAATGGTGTGATGGTAGGAAATGTTGAGGTGCATTTAGGGAGTAGAGTGTCTGAACTGGAGGAGAAAATTCATACACAGATGTAATAAAAGAAAAGGCTCAAAAGGCCAGTTGTGGGTTCATTGAGGTGGGTTCATAGTATACATAATGGATTTGATCCCAGAGGCAAATTTGGATGAGACTTGATTTTAAAATATTTTCTATTTGGGGTACATGGAAAACGTTTTGTTAGTGGAGCTTTTTGAAGATGGGTGTTGGGTGGTCCAGGGTTGGGGAAAAGAGGAATAGAAGTATCGCATACTCTACTTCTAAGACTCCATCCTTAGGAAATGATAAAAGATAAAGACCAAGATTTATGTACCACTATAGTCACGACAGCACTACAAATAACACAAAACCCTGAAAATGATTTGAATACCTACGAATATGAGGTTCATTAATAAGTTATGTATATCCAGATGTATCATTAAAAAGAATGTTTCCAAAGAATATTTAGTGACATGGGGGGAGGGGAAATGGAGCTACTCATTGTATATTAAATGTAAAATTCAAGGGTAAAGCTAATGTGTATGTATATGATGTTGCCTGAAACTGGCACATAAAGTCTTTCAAAGTTTCTCTAATTTGAGCTCAACTCGTTCAACGGAGGATATTAATGTTATTGTTTATATTTTTGACAAAGACTTACTATGGCAAACAAATATTGGTATCTGCTATGTCTGTTAAGGTAAATGCTAATTTGCTGTAACAAAAAAAACACACCAAAAATGCAATGGCTTCAATAAGACCGAGGCTTATTTCTCTCGCATGTAATTGTCTGGCTTGTGGAGTGACTCCACTTTGCAAGGTCATTCAGGGAGCCAGGTTTCTTCTTTCTTGGTTCTCAACCTTCCTCCCACTTAGTTTTCTTTCCTGCGTGGTCAAAGCTGAGCCAGTGCTGTGTCCCTGTTCTAGCCTACAGGGACGGGGAAGGAAAGCAACAAGGTCAGGCAACTTTATGTTTAAGGATGGGAGCAAAACGTGCTCACATCACCTCTGTTCGTATTCCATTAGCCAAAATTTTGTCCTATGGTGACCCCCAGCTGTAAGGGAGGCTAGGACATAGTGTGGGAGCAGGTTTGCTGTACGACTTAAAGGAAGGAAGAAGGGATACTTGAGGACAATAATCTTGTCCACATCTGCTAGCACATCATGGGCTCCTCAGGGGTCTTTTATTAACTGTTACCCCAAAATCTAAGGGTGTTTTTGTCCTTAGGAATGGAAACTCTCTGTGACTTTTGGTAAACCAGTCACCCACTTTGTATGTGTGCTACATGTCGTTTATTGGTCTCAAACTCCTGGTGACCCTATGAATGAGTGACCTCCACCATGCCCTGTCCTCACAGCCCTGCTCAGCTCCTGTAGACTCAGCCTATAGCTTCTTTTATGGAGTCAGTCCATCTCACATTTGGTCTTCCTCTTTTCCTGTTGCCTTCTGTTTCCCAGCAGTATTGTCTTTTCCAAAGAACTCTGCCTTACCATGTGCTTGAAGTAGGACAGCTTCAGTTTTGTCATTTTTGCCTCCAATGATGTTTCAGGCTTGATTTGCTCTAGGACCCACTTGTTCGTTTTTCTGGTGGTCCACAGTATCCATAGAGCCCTCCTCCAACATCTTATTTCAAGTGAATCAACTTTTTTTCCAGTCAGCCTCTTCACTATCCAACTTATGCATCTGTACCTAGTATTTGGAAATACGAGGGTGCAGATGATCTTAGCCTTGGTCTCTGATGACACATCTTTCCCTTGGTGACCTTTCCTGATTCTTCCATTGCTGCCCTTCTGAGTCTCAGCCTTCTCTTGATTTCTTGGCGGCAATCTCCATTTGAATTGATGACTGAACCAAGTAAGCAAAATCCTTATCAACTTAAGCATATCTTCTTTGTCTATGTTAAAGTTGTGTATTTCTTCTGCAGTCAGGATTTTTGCCTTCTTGATGTTCAAATGCAGCCCTGCTTTGGCTCTTTCTTCTCTTACGTTCATCAGAAGTGATTTCAAATCATTGCTACTTTCAGACAGTAAGACAGTGTCATCTACATATCTTAAGTTATTGGTATTCCTTCCATCAATTTTTCACTCCTCGTTCCTCTGAATCTAGCCCAGTTCTTTTGTATGTATGTTCTGCATACAGATTAAATAAATAGGGAGATACACACACCCTTGTCTGAAACCTTTGCCTATAAGAAACCATTCTGTGCCTCCATATTCTGTCCTAACAGTGTCTTCCTGTCCACAGTACAGGTCACACATCAGGCCACTGTAGTTTATTGTTAATAGAGCAATTAGGTAATCAGATGTAGCGAAGACAAGTCTCAGACCATTAACTTAGGTGGGGAAAAGTAACCATATTCCTTTATTATCTTTAAATGTATTCAAATCTAACTCTAAGCCCCATGCCATCTGGCTGGCAAGACATTCCACTTGGACATTAGTGGTCTCTTCTGCCAGAGTATTTCAAAGTCTTCTACCAAGCCCCCATGGTCATGAGCTGTCAGTGCACATGAGGTGCGTGTTTCCTCCAAGTATTCCAGTACATGGAGCACAGGAATATTTCTGAGAGCAATGGTGCACAAACACAGGCCTTACGCAGGGATCTTTCTGCCATCAATTTCCACCCCCCCCCCACCCTGGCACTGCCAGGACACAGGGCCCAGGACCCCTGCAGGCAGTGCCTCCAGCTCTGTTTTGACCTTCCCAGTTTTATGCAAACCTTTTTTCTCTCCCTCAGTCATGTCCAGGGAAATATTGTGAAAGCCTGAGGTCCAGAATAACATTACAAATAAGAGAAAATGCTTTAGCTTCTTAAGCAGGTTCTGCTTTCCACCGTGCAAAATTTGTACCTGCTTAAAATGGAAGAGGAGGGAAAAATACGCAAACAAACCACCAATAATCACCTGTAAAGATGATCTCACCTCCAGCTGGCTGAAATTGTGTAAATTCAAAACCAATGTTCTTTAATACATGGACTATCTGTTTTGAATTGACACAGATTTTTCTTTTGTGCTTGTTTCCTAGTTATTGGTCAGAGTTTGGAGAGTTGAAAAGGTTAGATATCCTGCCACCTAAGTGATGTATCTGTGTTTGAGTTTCTCAAGGATAAAAAGGGAGTGTGGCAAGAGGAAAATGTGAAAGCGGAAAAGCTCACTTATTTAACTGCTGTACCTACAAAGTGTGCCTGTCGTTTTAAAATAAAGAATCTGGAGGCTGTATAAAGCTTGGAGGGTATTTATTTATTACCCAAACCTAGGCCCGTGGTTGTGGAATAGTGTGGGGAGCCCTGAGCGGAACAGATAAGAAGAGAAAAAGAGGGAAAAATATAAATTCCACCCAAATAACAAACAGGGCCAGTAAATGGGTTCCTTTCTTTCTTGAGGCAGCTTTCTACCCACACCCACCTCCTCAGAGAATAAAACTCTCGCTCAACATCAGTTTTTTTTTTTTTTGAGAATCAAATCTCTTATTCCTCAGTTACTTGCCTGACTTCTCAAACATCAACATTTCAAATTTTTAGAAATATTTGACATTTTTCCTGTCAATTTAACACAAGCCAGCGATATTTTTTTTATTTAAGAAAACTCATTTTTAACACAGTGAAAACATGACAAAAAGCAGCATGCAAGCAAGTTTGTGCTAAAGATGCAGGCTGCTTCCCAGCAGACACTTGGGGAGGCCTGGAAACTTAAGCAAACAAGAAGACCACCTTGGAATTTTCTGTCAGGGAAAACTTGTTCTATGCCTTCAGCAGGTCCTGGGGATGAAGAGGTTTGGTGGCAACTTTCTACAGCTGATATCTTCATTAATGATCTTGCAGAGACAGCAAATGCTACTTAAATGAAAGTTTACAGATAATGCTAAGAGCTGTTGCTAATAGCAATAGAGACAACATAGTAATAAACCTGCGATGGTTAAAAATACAGGGAAGAAAAAAGGGAATGATAGAAAAACAGCTGAAAACAATACAGAAAATGTACATTTTTTCTGACACTAAATGAAAACTACCATGCCCCCACCCAAGTGGAGACCTATTTGGGGGGGTAAATCTGAAAACGCTACCTTATGGGGAGAAGAAATTCCACATTCTCGTCCCAACTCTAATGGAACTGAACTCAGAACAGCACGGCTAATTTGGAGTCCTGTATTCAACATGAAAAAGTCTGAGAATATAGAACAAAGCTGAACTGAGAACCTCCAAGTGTGATACAAATAAAAAGGTTAATGGGGATAGATACTTGTAATTTCAAGACCGAGGAAAAGTCTGCAATTCTTTGAAAGATGCAAACACTGCAAAGCAGAGCAGTTATTTAGCCTGGGAAAAGCCATGTACCTAGAAATAATGAAATTGAGTATGTTGTTATTTCAGAAATATCACAAAGGCTATTAGAATCTAAACAATAGGTGCAAAACACATTCTTCCAGACCCTTCCATTCTGTGGGAAAGAGAAGTAAATCAGGAGGGCTGTATGGTGGTGTAAGAGAAAGCATTGCCCCACCAGGGAGCAAAAAGCAGGGGGAGCAGGGGCTCAGACGCCCCAGCAGAGACCCCTGGGGGTGTGTTCCCAGCAAGAAGGAAGACTCATGATTTCCAGAACGCCTCCTTCCAGCCTTGGGAAGGGTGAGCAGAAAAGACTCTGCTCGTATGGGAAACGCTTAGAAGCTATCTCTGACCCACGTTCCTGGTAACCTCTCAGAATTCTCCTGTGATGGCAAGTTGTTTATTCATCACAGCAGCGAGGAGTGTACTGAGAATAGACACACCTTTCCAGTGAGTAGCGATACATTCTGACAACAATGAACTCACAATGCAGTTGTGACATACTCTGAGGTGCGACCGTTTCTCCTCTCAGCTGCATGACAGAGCAACACAGCATGATTGGCAAGCCTCCGCTCTGCCACATCGTGGGATGTCTTGATTAAGCTACTTACTTGACCTCAGTTTTCCCATCTATAAAAGTAGGCATCATCATAATATCTAGAAACTTCCATCTGCCTACAATTCCTAAGATCCAGGAATCTTCCTAATCACCAAAATAAATTAATAAATTATTAGTTTCATAAATAAATTCTTTTTTGTAAGGTCAGAGGTAGGAAATGCATGGCATATCAGGCAGAGTTCTTGATTACATGCACCAACAGCCAGCTCTGGTGATGAAACAAGGAATTTTTTAAAGGGACAGAGATGGTATGGGGAAACTGAATATTCACATGCAAAAGAATGAAACGATCTTATGCCACTCACAAAAATTAACTTGCCATGGATTAAAAACTCAAATGTGAGACCTAACATCATAAAATTCCTAGAAAAAAACATAGGAGAAAAGTTCCTTGGCATTTGTCTTGGCTAAGATTCTTTGGATATGACACTTAAGCAACAAAAGCAAAAATAAATGAAAACCTCCTGCACAGCAAAAAAAAAAAAAAAAAAAAAGATCAACAAAATGAAAAGGCAGCTTACGGAATGAGAGCTAATATGCCACATATCTGAGAAGGGGTTAGCATCTAAAATATATAAAGAACTCTTACAACTCAATCGCAAAAAAGCAAAAATTCAATTAAAAATGGGCAAAAGATCTGAATAGATGTTTTTTCCAAAGAAGATATTCAAATGGCCAATAGGTAAATGGAAAGGTGCTCAGCACCACCAATCACCAGGGCAGTGCTTATCAAAACCATAATGAGATATAACCTCATACCAGTAAGAATGGCCATTATCAAATAGACAAAAGATAACAAGTGTTATCAAGGATGTGGAGAAAAGGGAACATTTATACACTGGTGGTGGGAATATAAATTGGTGTAGCCACTGTGGAAAATAGTGTGGATATTCCTCAAAAAATTAAAAATAGATTTACCTTTATGACCCAGCAATCCTATTTCTGGTTATATATCTGAAGGAAATGAAATCACTATCTCCAAGAGATACCTGCCTCCCTATGTTCACTGCAGCATTATTTACAATAGTTGAGACATGGAAACAACCTAAGTGTCCATCGATGGATGACTGGATCAAGAAAATGTAGTGTGTGTGTGTGTGTGTGTGTGTGTGTGTGTGTGTGTGTGTGTGTGTAAAAGAAAATGATTCTTCTTCAGCAATAAAAATGAAATCTTGCCATTTACAGCAACATGGATGATCTTGAGGGCNCCTGCCTCCCTATGTTCACTGCAGCATTATTTACAATAGTTGAGACATGGAAACAACCTAAGTGTCCATCGATGGATGACTGGATCAAGAAAATGGTGTGTGTGTGTGTGTGTGTGTGTGTGTGTGTGTGTGTGTGTGTAATGGAATATTCTTCAGCCATAAAAAGGAAATCCTGCCATTTACAGCAACATGGATGATCTTGAGGGCATTACACTAAGTGAAATAAGTCAGAGAAAGACAATTATTATATGATCTCACTTATATGTGGAATCTAAAAAAAAAACCCAAACTCATAGAAACAGAGAGCAGATTGGTGGTTATCAGAGGTGGGGGAGGATTGGTGAAGGTGGTGAAAAGGTACAAACTTCCAGTTATAAGATACATAAGTTTCAGGGGTATCATGTACAGCATGGTATCTATAGTTTATAATACACCCTGTATTATATATTTGAAAGGCACTGCTAAGAATGTTGATCTTATAAGTTCTCATTAAAAGTAAAAGTATTTGTAACTATGTGAGGCGATGGATGTTAATTAAACAGTGTAGTAATCATTTCATTTCACAATATATACAGAAATCATGTTGTACATTTTAAATGTATACGATGTTAAATGTCAGTTATATCTTCATAAAACTGTAAGGAGAAAAGGGACAGAAAAATGGGCTGAAGGTTAAGCTATGAGGAGCAATGCTCCAACCTCACCACAAAAACCATCACTTCATCATGGAGACGGCCACCATCGCCATCAACAGCAGAGTCTCCTGCCGTGTAGAGATGACGCTTCATACATCTGCCAGAAACTCAACTTGACTGAAACCATGGCTGCCATTAGCACTCTCACCACTTCTGTGCAAAAAAAAAAAAAAGACTCTGCAGCACTGCTGATAGTGATAGCCAAGTACCTGGGCAGCCATCTCCTGTCAGATGGATTCTGCTCACAGCCTGCTTCTTCATGCATTTCTGTTCTGAATCAAAGTCTCACATGGCTGATTGGCAGGGCCTAGATCACTGCCTGTGTCCTAACTGCAAGGGAAGATGGAAAAAGGGCTGTCAGGACTTCTAACTTGGAGTGGCAGGACTCACAAGGCCGAATATTCCCTCAAACATAAGCAGGTTTTCAAGAGATGCTGGGCGTCCTGAAACCATGACAAATGTCTACTGGAGGACTTGTTTCCCAAACACTAACACACATACTTTTTTTCATAGTTAAGATTAAATAGCAACAGATTTAGCAACTACAGAACACAAAATACTGCCACCTAATAGATCTCTCATAGTAGCCATCTGCCAAAAGAGAGATATAGTTTCAATGGCTGCGGCCTTCAGGTCCAAATGCAAGATGTCTGAGTCCATTCTGTTTCTCCTCTCCATCTTTCATAGTTCTGTCTGGACAGTCTTTAAGCTATGCACTCTTTTGTAAACTTTACTCACTCTAAATGTGGAAGGCTATAGTAGAGGAAGAAAAGCTAGTTAAAATATACAAATATATGCATAAAACAGCACAGAAGAAATATGAGTAAATAGAACAGTCCTTATTTCTGAACTGGTCATGAGTATTTTTTTTTTCCTTCTTCTTCTGCCCATTCCATGTTCTCATTGTCATCAGCCAGTATGTCAGCTGGTCAGGGTTCTTTGCCTGATTGGGAGAACCCAAATTTTATTCCCCAAATAGATGAGCCCTTGGTAATCTTGCCTGTGGAGGTTCACTGCAGTTTTCTTATCATTATCACTGGATAAAGAAAAACTAGGAGCCACCACAGAGAAGTCCCTGGATTCCAAGTAGAATCCTCCCTGTGTCCATTGTATGACAGCAGCCCTATTTCCCGTAGATAACTAGGATCAAGTTCCACCTCCGTTTGACATGGGACCCTTATTTTTGCTTGTTTTCCAGAAGCAAGAGGAATGCTAGCTAGGTGGCCAGGTAGTGATCTCAGCTTCCATCGCTGTTATATCTCGTGATTGCAGAACTATTTCTCTCTTTGTCTCTAACACCCTAAAAACAGTAGATTCCAAAGAAACCAGGAGAGGAAATAAAGGCTGTTGGAGTTACTTGGTTATAATAGTGGGACGTGCCACGCCCATTTCCACCCCTTGATGTCGGGACCCCTGTGTTCTGGCTATGGAGGAAGGAGAACCAGTACAGGTCACTGGTTCTATCAAAGCCGCATTTTGTAGAACAGCACACAGACCGCACAAGGAGCTGTTAGCCAACAGAGCTGTTACTGAGTCTCAGTGGGCCATTCCCCTGAGCTACCAGGCCAGCTGCTTCTGGGTGGCAGGAAGCACAGTGGAACCAGAACAGGTATGAGCACACTGGCTCGTGTCTTTTGCTCTGAACTGAATTCTTCGTTCTGTAAGTTCAGGCCCCAGCTCAGGCCTTATGACAATGCAATGTTACATTTCTCAGTGGGTAACCATTGGGATCTTACCTCCATGTAGTTCTCTCTTTACCCTTTTGAAGTCAGTTTAGGGAGTCAGAGAACATGCTCCTCGGGGTTTCTCAGAATCACACAGCAATCACAAATAACTCATTCCAGCCCACCACCAGGGTTCTGAGAGGCCAGATCTGCAGCCGTCTCTAATCTACCCCCTTCCTTCCTCCTCCCCTCCTCCCCACCCCCTCCCGTGCACTCCCCTTGACCCCTCGCTTCTTGCTTTTAGCCCGTTCTTCTTCTGTTGTTCTGTGTTCTCTCTATTTTCCTTTTCATCCTCTTTCTCCTAACTAACTCTTTCTTTTCCACCTTGCACCTCTTCATCATTTTTGTAGTTTCAACCACCTACTACCATATGCAGATGGGGGGGGGAAGCCCAGTCCCTATCTAAATTTCCCAGAGCAACTTTTATCCCACTCTCTCCCCGGGCATACTCTCTCATAGCAAACTTAGCATATACAGAAATAAAGGAGGAAAAAAATCTTGAGACCATTATATTAAATTACTCTTCCTGGCATGAAAACATCAATCTTTTGCATTTGTCTTTATTTCAAAAGTCCAAGCTTTGATTTTTTTCACTGCAAAAATGTATTCATTTAGATATCAGGGATATATTTGCAAAGACCCTCATACAATCTTTACAGATGTTCACAGCATCAATCTCTATGTAAGATCATTTTTCTTTCAAAATGCAAATCATCTTTCACATCCATAGTCTTATTAGGAAATTGTGTTTTAACTAAGTATTCAGTAGGCTTTTAATCTGTCTACATACTCTATGATTGTTTTATCATGTTAGGTTTAAGTATATTATTTTAAGAACAGTATGTTTAACCCCTTTGGATATTTTTTTTAAATATATATCTGTGCTGTTGTTGTTTTACCCTTTTCTAACTTGTGTTGACAAATTTTATTTTCTAACAAATTTTATTTTCTGATCTTTAGTAATAGATCTGTGATAAAAGTAATCATTATTTCTTTAATCTGACATCTTTCAAAAGCTTTGAAGCCCAGGCTTAAATGTTCTCTACTGACTGTCAAACATCTGTTTTTACTAATAATATGGTTTTATAGAAGAGATAAAGAATGGCTTAAAATTTCCATGAGGATTTTTCATTTGAGTCATAAATGGGAATGTACAAAAGAAAAAGCAATTTATTGCAAATAGCATGTGAGTAGAAATGGCCTAAAATGTAAGGACATTTTCTGAGAATAAAAAGAGTAGTTGGAATGTACACACACATATAAACACACACATTTTCTCTGGGGTCATGATTTTTACTCTTTTTGGATCTTGGATCCCTAAATAAAACTATAGCATTTCTCTCCAGGAAGAAACACATTGACACACAAGGTCCATGAACCCCAAGTTAAGAACCCATCTCTAAAGATTAATATTAGAATTATTCCAAGTCAAAATACCCTCTCACTTTTATTCTGCCCCAAAGCCTTACTTATCAAAAACTTAGTATCCTGAAATAGAAGTCAGTACCACCTGTGGTTTACCATTCTATCCATTACAACAGAGCAGAAAAGGAAAGAAAGAGTGAGTAAATGAGTGAGTGAATGCAAGCACAATTCATCATTTGTGTGACTATGTAAAAATACTATGGGCCCAAGTTTGGCGAAAATCATTCTGGGCGGAAGAGATGGCCTGAGCAAAGGGAGGAGGTGTGCAGCTCCGTGCTGTATGTGGCAAATTACCTGTGTGAAGGGGCAGGGCAAAAGAAGGGATCATTCCAGGAGGGGTGGGGAGGGGGCCATTCTACATAATGATTGGCACTTAGGCTTCACCCTGTGGAGGAACGGTTTGAACAGTAGAGTAACTGGTCTGCTTTGAATGTTAGAGAGAACACCTTGGCCAAAACGTGGAGAGTGCATTTGAAGAGAGCAAGACCAGAATGCTAGAGGCATAAACACCATTGGGATGTTGCAGAAGTCCAGGACAAAGGTGATGAGAGACTGAAGTAAGACAGTGACAGTAAACATGGCAAGAAGAGGAAAAACAACAAACGTGAAAAACATGTAAGAAGTAATAAAACAGCAGGACTTGGTAATGGGATGGAGATTAGAGGTGGTGGAAATGAAAACGCCCATGTGCCATGCTTCCTAGGCGTACTTAAGTTTTTCAAGGATTTAAATGTGGAATCAACAGCTTTAACATCCTAAGACAACCCCACTCAGGGCTTTGGGGGGTCTTGTGCTGAGGACACAGCACCAGGACCTTGTCGTTTTCACTACATGACACCCAAGGCTAATGCAAAAATATCTGGGGGATGGAGTAAAGAAAGGGGGCTTACAAAGAGATTTATATATCTATATTTATAGACCTATAAATGTGCTTGCAGTCTCCCAAGACACACACACACACACACACCCAGAAATGAGAGTGCCCTATCAGTGCCATGCACAAATAGTCTATTTGGCCAGGATTCTTGCATCAAATGTACACATTCTGCTATTGAGTGCCTAGCGTACATTTTCTTTGATTTCCAAAATACATTCTTTCCTATTGAAAAATCGCTCCTGTAACTGCTTACACTAGTAAAATCACAGCTTATGATTCACATGCCTGATTCTGCCTCATTGAATTTTGACTCTATTTATAGCTAATATATTTTTGGAGTTATTTTCTAATTCCTGGTGAATTCCCTTTCTCTCTCTTCTTCAGTTCACTGGCAAATGAAAGACAGAACTAAGAAGGAAAAGGAAAGGAAAAGAGTGTGTGCATGAAAGTCATCTGAACTAATGTTAGCTACTGACGGTTCCATCCGGGCCCTTTACTCACCTGCCTTCTCTCCATCAAGCCCAGAATAGGTGGTGGTGTCAACAGATGGCGACTGAAAGGGTCGCCACTTCCCTAATAATCTCCATTAGTGCTTCCTTCAATCAATCCATATAAAAATACAAGAAAAATATAAGTAAAGCTATGCAATTTTTTTTCAAACCCTGTTACAAGTTCCCCACATCCCCATCTACAAACAGCTTACTGTTCCTAAGCTCCTTCTATTGAACCCATTTTTTGTATCAAGAACAGTGAATGTCAGCAATTCCACATGGTTCAATTTAATATGTAGAGAATCTGTCCCTTCCCGAGATTGTAGGCAAGAAAAACATTCTAAGCCATCTTTTCTGCCCTTGTCACCTGTTGTCCCTCTGTGAATCCCCTGTCCTGCCTACTCCCTGTAAGGATTCCCCCTCCAGTAAAGTTTGTGTTGAGTTGGAGGAGAAATGGCAAGGCATTAGGAAACACTTAGGGCATTGCTTGGGAAACACCAAGCAGAAGCTATCTGCAGTTTAGCTTGTATTGGGGTCAGTGCAGAAATGTGGAACCTCCCCTTCAGCCTCCCAGGGCCACAGTACCAGCACATGGTGAAATGAGGGGAGAACCTTGGGCTGACACCCAAAGCACTGTTGTGACCTCCTAAGAAAGATCCCTCCCTCCTGCACATACGGGGAAAGAAATATGAATTTTCAAAATGCGTCCAACAAGAGGAAAACTGAAGAGTTTAAACTCTGGAGACATTGCTGGAAAAATTCATAACTGACTTGAATAATCAATAGCTTATGCTGGCATGCTGGCTATCATCACACATGCCATACCCCTGCAGACTGTGATACAATCAAGCTTTCATTTATATTTATGTGACCAGGAGGACTTGGTATTTGATGATGTTAAAAGATGCATGGACTCCACTCTGTTTAATTCTGATATATTGGTCTATTATCTATAAGAGGCCATTGGCTAAATTGTGCTATTCACATGAGGGTCCATGATGGAAATTTATCAGAATGATAGGGAAATATTCAGATTTCGGTTTTCTTCAACAGCATAATTTGAGAATATAAGCATATTGTGCTTCCAAATGGCCATCAGAACTAGATTTAAGAGGACCTTATTGTACAACAAATGCATTATTAAAATAGTTTTTTATGCGGCATTAAAAGAGAAGCAGCTTGCCAATTGATGAAGCAGGAGAGATTGGTTCCATACACCGGCAGCAGATGAAACTGCTGTCTCAGGAACCAAATTCAGCAAGCCTGGAGGAGGCTCCTCGTAGTGAAGGAAACTGGCATTTCTTAAATAAGCAGTTATTTAAGTTTTCATTTGGTTTCAGTAATACAATATTTAGCTTCCTCACTGCTAATTCAATCTAGACAAGTCACTTCAGTTCCCTGGGCCCTTTCATGCATTAAGCATATGTGGGTTGGGTGTTTCGGTGTGATAGCTATCGTGATGGACATGGGTTCTTCAAAGAGAATGCTCATGGTCACTACTCTTAGGAATCTGACAGCCTAGAGAGAAAATACCCGATAGATTGACTGATAAAACACACTAGTTTAGTGGTCCTCTCAAAATGGATAAGGAGAGGTAGAAAATTCCTAGTTCCCAGGGTGAATTTTTTTCAGTAACATCAAAGAAAGGTGCTGTATGAGCTGTGAATCCCACTGAGCATGGTCCCTTCTCAATGTCATTGTGATGATGTCCTTTTAAGGGACAGGGTAAGAGTGTTTCAAGGGATGGTGATGGGTTCGCACTTAATCATTCTAGTGTGTGGTCAGTGACATGCAAATTCAGGAGGTTAGCCTTAACGAGCAAATGGGATCAACTTATTGTAAGCAACCTGAGGGATTCAAAATGTGTTAGGCTTAAGGTCAGAAGTTCTGACACCCAGTTCCAGCTCTGCTACTCCCTGCCTGTGGGGCCCTGGAAAAATCGCTCCAGTTTTAAGGAGCTCCGATTCTCTCTGCTGTGAAATGTTCATCGGATATGGAAAGTCACTAGAGGCCTAAGTCTTTATGGCTTAATGTGGAGCTGAGCGTTTGCCTACCTCCACTGACTGTAATGGAAGGCAGCTCCATCGCATTCTGACTTTGTCTCAGAGCCAGAGGTAGAATCCCACCTGGAGATGGTCATGTGGTCATGCTGATGGAGTTTTTGTTGTGTTTGTACATTGGCTATTGGGAAATAAAGTTTCACCCATTCAGTGGATGTGGATTGAGCATGTCCTGGAAAACAGTGGGGAGAAGACAGAGTCCCTTCCCCTCCCTGCAAGAATATGCAGGAAAAACCGCCTGGAATTTAGGTCAAGGAATTCAAATATCTTCTAGCAGAATGCCTAGCTTGCAGCTAGTATCATGAAACACTACATCTAAAATGAGCTTAGAATTTGAATATGAAAACCTCCTCATTTTTAATTATGGGACACAGTCCTGGAGACATATATATATATATATATATATATATATATATATATATATATATATATATATATTTATATATATATATATATATATATATATATATATATATATTCTCCCAAGTCACTCAGAGAGTTGACGTTCTTCATTTAGTCAACAAATATTTGAGCTCCAGACACTTTGCTAGATACTGAAAAAACAACCATAAACAAAGAACTCACAAATCTTGTAGTCTAATGGGAAACAAAGATAAGTAAACGTGATTTGAGAAGTGTTAGGATCTGGAAATGCATTTCTGAGGGGTGTCAGAGAAGATTTTCTTGGGAATCATGTCCAAGCTGAGCTTCAACGGATGAGTCGGAGGAATGGAGCTAGGACGGTGAGACCTAATTTAGAGCTCCACCCCTTTCTACAAGCTAGGCCTGTAGGAACCTGTTGGGCCTCACTGCTTAGTGGGAGTTGGAGAAGGTTCCTGGAATAGGCTGGCCTGCTCTTAGCCCTGTCTGATACGAAGGGTCACCCAGCTCCGGCAAACCATTGTCTGGGGTCACTGTGCCCCTTGCTTCAGTGAATGGTTTGGGTGGAATAACGTGGTAGAAAAAGCATGTCCGGCTGAGTTGAGCAGACCTGAGTTCAACCCCAACTCTGACAGTGACTATGGTGGTGACCCATGGGCAAACCCTCTCTGAACCTCACACTTCCCAAATGAAAATGAGGAAAAAAACCTCCTTAATCAAGTTGGTGAGTCTTTAATCAAATAATGAATGTGAAACAGCAGAGCCTCCAGCAGCCAGGCTGATAAAGGGCCCACAGAGAGTAGCTTGGGAGGGTCAGGCAATTGCAAACACCTGAAATTCAGACTTCTTGTCAGGGGTGACTAATAGACTTTGCAAAGGAAACAATAAATTCCAGGTCTCTAAACACTGAGAAACTATCTCCTGTTCTGCTCCTCTGCCTCCTTATTATCAATTAACATTATTATAAACTTTCTTGGTGCTTTACATCAAGTCCATTAAAAGATTTCTCTATAAACCCTCCAACCCAAGCTTATAACGTCTATGGGCTTATTGAGAAAAAGTACAAAAATAAAATTCAAATGTACAGATTTACTGATTAGTATCAATTCATTTGGCCATAACATGTAGAAAGAAGCACAATTCCTGTTGTCTTGTTCTTTTGGCATAAATTAATTATAATTTAGTCAAAGGAATTTTTAAGGAAGGCCATAACAAAATTGTAACTGTAGGCCTGGATATGTTTTAAATAAAAGCATTAAGTACTCCAACCTATTTCCTGCTTCAGAGGGGTTCATCCAGGGTGGATAGAAATACTGCTCCCCAAAGTGACCCTTCTTGATTGGATACAGAACAGCGTGGGTACATAGATGATGTCCAGACACACAGATCCTGAACTCCAGTGTGTAATTTCTCATCAGGAAGCTGGGGGTTCTATCTCTGTTAAAAGTACCCATCTTTAGTGATGACCACTATAACTCTTGGCTGCCTCTATAATTTCCTTCTGGCATGTCCTTCAAATGTTTCGATAAGCTTCTCATCAGACTTTGCAAAGGAGGGAAATGACAAGTTGCAAACTAACCGCACTGGGCCTGGCCCAAGCTAACGAGTGGGGATGTGGAGCCCTGGAGGGCGAATAAAATGCCTGTAGGCTCTGACATAGAACATTTCTACTCTGGCTTGTCAGAAGCAATGATTATGTCAATTCACCCTTTCCTACTCAAGGATGTTTTGCACCATCAGCTTCTAGGCACTGATTTTTTTACATTTTAATGATCGCTATCTAACAGATTGTAATTCCAGCTGCAGAAATCCTAAGGGTTTCTCACCTGCTGGACAAGCAACGGGCAAGTCTCTGTCTCCTGTCTTCATAAATGCCCGTGTTATCAACAAAAGTAAAACTCGTCACCTGGGAAAGGAGCACAGTGCTGTGTTGTTAGCGCAGAGAGTCATTGCTTGATTTAATTCATCCAGTCAATTACTGACCTTTGTACTCTTTCAGCTCATTTCTAAACCTCTATCAATGGGTGATCAACTCCTATAATTTTAATGGAGAGAGTCAACATTTCAGAAATAAGTAAAAGTGCACGAAAAAGGAATATATGGTTATTCTAACCAACGTGAGAATAAGCAAGTCTAAGTTTTCAAACTCAATATGTATTCTGGTGTCTCTCACAACTTCTGTGTTAAAATTTCCCCAAACACATGGATAATGTAACAGTTACTGAAAGAGGCATTCTTCCTAGGGTTCTTACCTCAGTTCCCCTGTTCCCTCTGACATCCCAAGGTCCACATGCCAGAGCAGTGATCTGTGTAGGGATGGTAAAACGGGTACTCACAACCCTAGGAATATACAAAGGCTTTCCAAGGAATATGGAGATCTCTATAAGTTTTTTTTTTCCTTAGCATTCTTTTTTTTTTTTTAATTGAGGTACAATTGACATAACATTTTATTAGTGTCAGGTATATAATGTAATGGTTCAATCATTGTATTATTGCAAAATGATCACCACAATAAGTCCAGTTAATATTCATCATCATGCAAAGTTACAATTTTTTTTCTTGTGAGAATTTTCAAGATCTGCTCTCCTAGCCACTTTCAAATATGCAATACAGTTTTTTTTTTATTGAGGTGCAACTGACAAATAACATTATATTAGTTTCAAGTGTACAACATAATCATTCAATATTTGTGTACATTGTAAAGTGATCACAACAATAAGTCTAGTTACCATAAATCACCATACAGGGTTACAAAAAATTTTTTCCTTGTGATGAGAACTTTTAAGATTTACTCAATGTTATTGACTGTAGTCACCATGTTGCAGTACTGTATCATGAACTATAGTTACCTCACCAAAGTGGGGTTTAGGGCTAGATTGTGTTCCAGCTTATCCTACCTACTTCAGTGTGGTCCTTCTTTCATTCACACAGTGCATAGGAGTCAGCAGCCAGTTTTCAGGTTTTTTTCCAGAGGAATGTTTTATTATGTACTGGGTTGTTGGAAAAGTTATGACACAATTTTGCAACAAAAAAACATAGAAAAAGTATGCATGACTTTTCCAACAACCCAATAGCTGTCGATTCAGTGTGTTTGTGGGGGGAGGTGAGTTCAGGATCCTCTTACATCACCATCTTGAACCAGAAGTCCCCCTAGAGTTTTAAGAAAATTTCCAGGTTCTCAAACTCTACTGATACCTTTTCCCGAAAAGGAGTTGGCTGAGAATGCATCTGTGTTTACCAACAGCCACTTTCTGGCTTTACCAAAAATAAACCATGGCCTCACTCCCTTACCCCAGTGTAAAATTTGTCAGGGTTCAAAAAAAAAAAAAGAAAAAGTGAGAGCATTTCCTTTTGTGGCTACTCAAGACACTATAGGGCTTTCAGCCGTTCCTTCTATTTTATGTGCTCGTGGTAAGAATGAAGGTGGGCATTAAATATGAAAAATGCGGGTCCCTGTTTGGATGTTCTAAATGCAGATATACAATAAATGGGGAGAAAATGATAATAAAAAATAAAAGTGAAATAAAGTAGAAGGAATGATAACTTTAGTTTAATGACTTTACTTTCTGTATCCCTTGACTACTATCAAAGAATTCATTATTCATGAGGGAAAATCTATTGAGAACAAAGCAAAAAGAGCATCTGTGGGAAATAATTGAACACTAAAAATGGTCCCTTTTTATGTATTTAAATGTAAGCACTTCTTTTCAGCTATTCTCAATGCTCATTCCTAAGACGTGCTATTAGCTGGGGGAAAAACAGCTTCCATCAGCCGAAAATAAAGGAACTTCCATCAGCCAAAACAGTATGGGTTAGTGACACAGGTCTTTTAAATGTAAGTGGAATGTTTTCTGGGACTCCAAATTTTTCAAGATAGATTAGATAAAACCCACAGATAAACTCCTGTATGATTCAGGATTTGTTGTGTGTTATTAAGTAAGGTAGTTAGACCTATTTTATCTAGTCATACTTTAAAATATTTAGTCTAGTCTTTACCTTATTTAAAGTTTTATATTTCCGCCCTTATGAAAAATATATACAAGAATGCTCGCTGCCAGGCTGATTCAATTGTATACTTAAAAACCAACTTATTGGCATATTCATTTAATTGAAAATGAAGTCAGAGAGACTTGCAATTCTAAGATAAGGTGGAATTGACACACTTCTCTAGATTCCTCCTACTAAGTACAAGTAGAAACACTGCATATTATATAAAAAATAAACAAGAAGACTCAAAGGTGGAGAGAAGAAGGCAGACCAGTGAGGGATCTTGGAGCCTATGGGACAACATAGCAATGAGTTTCCTGGTTTTTCTCTTTGCCTTATATACCCTGGACTGGGTGTTAGAGAAGCCAGCAACCCAGTAACACCAACAGGTACAGGAAAAAGTCCCTCCAACAGCCTGTTCTTTCTAGCCAAAGGATCAGGAAAGGGCTGCCTCACAAGAGAAAGCTTTTAGACAATAGCTGCTCTATTCCAGCCATACATCATGGAGAAAAACTGAGGCTACACCCCTATAACCACCAGCAAAGGCCAAGGGAGCTTAGACTGCCATCTCCTCAGGCCATAACAGGTCGTGCCTCCCTACTGCCAGGTTGGTATCAGAGAAGGACAAGTAGGGAGCCAGGACCTTCACCACCACCCCATGTAGAGCTCTCTGTCCTGTGAGTTCAGTGGAGGCCACACGAGGAACCTAAACATCCACTTGTGCCCATCAGTAATGAGGCACTCGCTCCCAGAATGTTAATGGAACCTGGATATCTAACTTTGCCTGCCAACAACGTGTTGATGTTCACCTCCCTCTACCAGCATGGTATCAGGGGAGGTCTGCTAAAATAAAAGATGTATATAAATTCCAGAATCTCATGGCATAATACTGAAAATCGCCCAAATTTGGCAAAAGATATAAATCTACACACCCCAAAAGCTGATCCAAACCCAAATAGAATAAACCCAAAGGCATGTGTGCCAAGACACAACATAATCAAACTTCTGAAAACTAAAGACAAGGAAAATTTTTTGAAAGTAGCAAAGAAAAATACCTTACCTAAAAGGAGTGAAAAAAATCTAATGATAACATTTTTATTAGAAAACATGGAGACTGGAAAGAAATGGTGAAACACTTTTCTAGTGCTGAAAAAAATTATCATACCAGAATCTCGTATCCAGCAAAACTATCCTCAGGAATGAAGGGGAAATTTAGACATTCTCTAAAGAAAGAAAACTAAGAGAGTTTTTCACCAGCAGACCTATCCTAAAAGAATAGCTAAAGGGATTTCTTGAAACAAAAAAGGAATGATAAAGAAATACTGAAGCATTACTAAAGAAGAAATAACAATGGAAATAATAAAAATATGACTACATACAATAGACTTCCCTGTTCCTCTGCATTTTCTAAAAATTGTTTGATGGCTGAAGCAAAATTTATATTCTCTGATGTAGTTATTAATGAATGTAGACAAAATATTTAAGATCATTATAATACAAATGGGGAAGGATAAAGGGATTAATTAAGGGAAGAACGTTTTCTATACTTCACTCAAACTGATTAAATATCAATGCCAATGGATTGTAAGTTATGTATGTATAATATAATACCTACGGTGACCATTAAAAAAAATCTACACAAAGAAACACACTCAAAAGCACTATAGATAAATCAAAATGGAATTCTAAAATACCGGGATGCCAAAAAAATGTATACAAGTGGACACTTTGGTCAGCGTTGCTCACAGTAGTTCGCCATAATCAGAAGTTTCTGTATGCTGATGGTAGCCACTTTGAGCACCTCTTGTAATTGCAGAAGTCAAATGTGACTTGCATTCATCTTTTGTCAGCAGTATATATTGAGTATTACAATTTATTACAATATATTGAGTATTAAGTATTACAGCTTTCCTTTCTTAAAATATGTATACATTTTTTGACACACTCTGTATATTTAAGAAACCCGCAGAGAAGCAGAAGAAAAAATAAGAAAAGGATACATGAATATACACATGTGATAAATATCATGGAACTATACACACAAATTGTACCAAGGTCAGCTTCCTGGTTTGCATATGTAAGATGTAGCCATCGGGGGAAACTGGGTGAAAGGTACATGAGATCTCTCTCTACTGGTTTGCAATTTTCTGTGAATCTATAATGATCTCAAAATAAGTTTTAATTAAAAAAAATTAAGTCAGACATCTTCTGAAATAAAGTAAGTCTGATTTAGTTGATTGATTTGACAGTGTGTCCCTGCTTTGTGACAGTGTGTTGATCATTAATGAGCTAAATTTTCTACTCTAAGCTTTAGTTGGAAAACTAAGCCACATGATAAAAGTATTTTATCAAACATATAATACTGGCAAAAGAATAATAAAATCAATATATTTATTTTCCCTCTCGTTTCTGAGTTTATATTGGGTTTGAGTAAACAGAGTGCTTATAAATTTAAAGTTACTAGGTATAATAAATTGTCATTTGATAAGTCTGACAGTCTTTTTGGTACTGTATTTTTCTAAAATTGGAAACTCAAGTTCAAGGAGACAGGGAAAATTGTAAAAGCTTATAAATTTAAAGAAGAGCTTAAGCATATACATTTAAACTCGAAGATAGTGGGTATTAAATTATGGTATTGGATCCCATTGGATACATTTAAAGGAGTGACATGGCATTTTTCGTATTTAAATATCAGTATTTACAAAATACCAGAAATTAAATCTTTTGCAATTGTTTAAACTTATGATGAAAAACCTTTGCAGTGAATTAAAAAATATGTGGGAGGGCAAGTAAGCAAAAAATGTTTGAAGACCATATACATGAGCCCAGCATCTCTCAGAACTGCCCCTTTCTCCCACTGGTCCCAGAGCACTCTGGGTAATGACCATCTATCACCACCATATGGCTACATAGCCATTCGCACTGGATTCCTAGGGCTCAACCCCTTTCCTATTTCTATGTTCCTCAAAGTCACTACTGGACCCTTCCTAGAGCCAGTGCTAGAGTCAATTTTCTGGGTGTGAGGACAACAGATTTTCAATGCCCATGTAAACAAGAAGTGATGGGAGGGGCAAATCAAGGCTGTTCTGTGCCTGGAGCACATTTGACCTAGGACGGCTTCCGACCCATTTGTTCTTTTTATGCTGACTTTGTCAGCTCTTGAACTTCTTTACAATTTTTGTTTAGTTTATTTTAAGAAGTATTTTTAAAATGGTGTATATACCAGATACACTGTGCTTCATATGAGGAGATTATGCATATATATCTCATTACTTGGCTTTTAAGAAGCACCAAGCTACTATATTTCAATAGATTTCAAACAAATAAATGAAGTACTGAAAGAAAAGATACAATAATCGTATACACAGAAATACTTTATTTTATCAAATCTAAGATTCAGTGGCTTATAAAATGTACTATTATTTTATGTACCATTAAGGAACACTACTGCCACTTAAATAATGACACAATGCTTTCTTCTCACTTAGAATCTTTATTTTATACTCATTGAAAGAACCTTTTAAACTTATTTAGATGTAGCATTTTATCATATTGTATATACATTAAAAGGAAAATGTAAGTGAAATCAATTGATTAAGTTGTTCCTGAAACTTCTTCCACTTCAGAGTTTGTGGTAATATTTTTTGAGTCAGAGTTTCTCATGTCTGCATCTTTCAATATAGCATAGGATTATCTTTCAGGTTGCTGATACTCTTTCTGCAACTACCTGCAAGTTTGGGTGATGACCCATTTTTGACCTTATGGAGAAGTTGTCAACAAAAGATTTGAAACAACTGATACTTGTGATCCTTCTTTGAAAGCGTTCCTTAAATAGTCTGTTGACAATGAGGTTTTGTAGTTGTTTAGTTAGGCTTCCACAAATAATAACCAAGTTTGAGTATGTCCATAAAATAACAACTGTATTATGACTGCTGCCTGGACACAAGTGATCATAAGATACCAACAATGATAAAGACATCCTGGTTTCAGAAATAAGATGTAGGGGGGAATAGTGTTTTTTAGACTTGATTTAATATGGTAATATAAAGGAAAGAATAGCTCATTTTCTCTGGGATGGTCTGGGTGGATTGTCAGAAAGGTCATACCTGCACATGTTTGATGTTTGTTATTTTATTGCTGCTTAGGCCACCATGAGGCAGATAGGGGAGGTGGAGGAGAAAACACACAGACATTAAACAACAGGGCACACTGGGGTATAAACTGGAAGTGAGAGCTTTAGATGATCCTGGAAGTCACCAGGAGCCTGTATCTCACACTAAAACACCTAGACTCTGCTGGGCAGGCTACTATGAGCCACTGAAATCCTAAAGCAGAAGTAAGATTTGATTAAAAATTTTAAAAGATGCTCCAGTAAAGGAGAAGTTTAAAGGACGCATTGCCAGAGAGTAAGGAAAACAGGAAAGGAAACTTCCGGTGGCAATAGACCAGAGATGATATGAGTGGCTGTTAAGGCAACTGCAAGCCTCGAGCAGTCAGTCCTATGCAGAACCAAGCAGCATCTGCAGCATCTAAATCCATGATGCCATGAAGCCCAGGCTCTGGTGCAGCTGTGAGTCCATAGAAGCGGTAGAGAGAAGCTGATGCTGGAGTGAATCTCCAGGGGTGGTCTTTTATCTTTGACTTTTCAGATCTCAGCCAAGTCTATCAAGCAAGAAAAAATTACTGCAAAAGCGGACTCCCCCAGTTCAACCCAATTATGTACTGAGTCTTTACAACTAAGCTAAAGGCTTTATAGACACTCTCCAGTAAGAGGATAGCAAGGGGAACTAGATAAAGTTCTTGTTCTCCAGAAAATATAGCAGGGGCTCAAATAAACATTTGATGAGAGGAATATACATATGGATGTGTTTGTGTGTGTGTGTGATATATATATATATAGATAGATAGATAGATAGATAGATAGATAGATAGATAGATAGATATCTATCTATCTATCTATCTATCTCTCTCTCTCTATATATATATATATATAGAGAGAGAGAGAGAGAGAGAGAGAGAGAATGAACGAACCTAAAAAAGAATCAACAAAAGATTTAAAACAGGAGATGTTATTTACACTTAAAAAGTTTAAAAGAGTTTTAATAAGTGATACAGGAAGGCATATACAGTAATTTTTTTCCACAGCATGAAGTTCTGATCAATTTCTCCATGCCTTCTCCTATATCTTTACCCCATCACTATTCACTCACTTGATTAGAATTAGGATTTATTCCATTCTCTTTTCTGCTTCTAAGTCTCCAGTTTTACATGTTAGACCTTTTTCTTTCCCGTAAGTTCTTGGGGCTCCATTCAATTTTTTCATTCTTTTTTCCTGTTATTCAGATTGGATAATTTTTACTCATCTATCTTTAAGTTTACTAACTCTCCTGTCATCTACATTCTACTGTTCAACCCATTCAGTGATTGTTTTAAATTTCAGGTATTGTATCTTTAGTTATAGAATGTCCAGATTGTTCTTTATTATCTCTGCCTACATTTCCTATACAGAAAAAACCTTGGATTGTGAGTAACTTGGTTTGCAAGTGTTCCACAAGACAAGCAAACATTTCTATTAGGTTGGTGCAAAAATAATAGCAGTTTTGGCCATTACTCTTAATGGCAAAAACTGCAATTACCTTTGCATCAACTTAATAATACACTTTAACTTGGTAAATGAGCGATGTCTTGCAATACAAGTAGTTTGTTTCCGGAACAAATTATGCTCACAAACCGAGGTATTACTGTATTTTCATTTATTACAAACATTTTCCTTTACATCCTTAAGTATAGTTAAATAGTTGCTTTACAATCTCTGCTAATTTTTGCTCTCCTCAGAGTTTATCTTTTTACCTGAGAATCAGTCATCTTTTTCTGGTTCTTTGAATGTTATTTGGGATTATATCCTTAACATTGTGAATATTATGTCTAGAGAATGAATTCTTTTTTATTCCTTTGAAAAGTGTGGATTTCCTGTCTTAGAAATTATTTGGTCATACTCAAAACTGAAAACATTACCTCTTGGACAACACCTTCAAGTTCAGTTTAGTTCTTTAATCTTTAGCTGGAATCTGTCCCATGTATGCATGGTTTGATAGTTAGCCAGAGATTTGGTCAGAGTTTACAACAGAACATGGAGTTCTCCCTTGCGAACTTGCTGGTATGTGCCCTTTATTTGCCAATAGCCATGGTTGTTCCTAACTCAGCCCTTTGGTTCTTTAGGCCAAAAAATTTGAGAATTTTCTTTCAGAGCTTTAGTGACATCTTGGTGCCAACTCTGGCCTGCCCTCACACTAAATAGTATTGAATAACGGATAGTTCATCCTTGCAGTTCCCTTTTTTCAAGTGTCAGCTTCTCTCCAGAACCTGCCTGCTTTTGTTCACCTTTCAGTACCTTTCGGTCATTGGTTTTCCAGTTTTGTCCAGAATTTACTGCTATTATCAGCCGTTGGGTGAGGTTCAACAGGAGCTGCTTAGCCACACTGGAAGGAAAAGTGTGATTATGACTAATCCTAATTATGATTTATAATTACTTACTTACTGAGCCTTTGCTCTGTACTGGAACCGTGCTTCTCAAAAAGTAGATAATCTCATTTAATCCCACAAGAATCCCAGGGGGACAGAACTGTTATTGTTTACATCTTGCAGTTAAGGAAATGGAAGTTGAGAAAGGCTAGAGGTCACACTCCATTAACAGATTCAAACCCAAGTGTTTTAGCGTCCAAAGTCCAATCTCTTTTTTTTTGTTTTGTTTTAAAGGTTTTATTGGGGAATTGGGGAAGGGGAACAGCCAAGTTGTTGTCCTTCAGTCTTAGTTGTGGAGGGCACAGTAGCTCAGCTCCAAGTCCAGTCGCCATCTTTCCGCCCGTTGGCAGATCAGGGCAACTCAGCTCAAGGTGCCATGTTCAATCTTTAGTTGTGAGTGGGCATAGCCCACCATCCCATGTGGGAGTCAAACCAGAAACTTTGTTAGGAGCACGTGCTCTCACCAGCTGAGCCATCCTGCCCCCTGTGAGGGAATCCAACTGAGCCACTCGGCTGGCCCCCAAAGTCCAAACTCTTAATTTATTGCTTCAAGAAGGAAAATAAGCTCTCACTACCAAAAATGTGCCCCGAAGCACCACATACTGCCCTAGGCAGGTTTCTTAATCAGAAGCCAGCCTTAAACTAGATGATTGTGGTGCTTAGAAATTCAGTTTCTTATGCACTTAAAGCAGCATTTCCCCAACTTTGCTTATCATAGGATCACCTGAGGGGGAGCTCCAGCTGCAGATCACAGACCTTGTGAATCAGTCCCCAGGGGCAGGGCCTGAAAATTCAAGTATTTAACAGGTACTCCACATGATTCCTGTTCTTCCCAGTTTGAAAACACTAATTTAGAGAAATGAGCACCTGGTACCCAAACACTGTATTCACCACCATGCATTTCCTGGTGTAAATAATGATGGTGCTAAGAGAAGCGCATTATCACATAATGCTTCCTTCAGGCCTGGCAGGCTCTTTTTAAAGTATTTTACATGTAGTGTCTCCTTTAATCCTCCCAACAAACCTATGTCAGTCCTGGTTTTTATGATGAAGCTTGCTCCAAATCATGCCCCTCTTCCCTGTCAGAACTCATTGCAGCTTTGGCTTGTGCTCTGGGCAGCTTCAGAAGGTCCTTTGTTACTTTGATTGCTTTCAGCAGGAAGATCGGAGATGAGTGGGAAGGTGCAGTGGCTCGCTCAGCCAACTGATTCACGAGGAGACCAAATTATTACCACACATTCACCATAGCTGCCCCTGGGCGAGATGCCAATGTATCATCAACCAGATGACTCGGGAGGAGTGACAGTCTGAGGGAAGAGGCAGACAATAAACAGGAATGCCAAGTATTGCAAACTGACCTACTGACCATCTGCACAACGCTTAGGACCATGTATAGATTATGGTAGCCATGAAAGAAGTTCGAAGTGGAGAAAGTCAGCTGTTTCCTTACAATAAGTTATGCTAAAAGCAAGTCTCAAACCAATAGACGCTTTGCTAATAAAACTTTATTTACTAAACAAGTATAAAAAAAACAACAATTCACATGACTTCTGTAGACTGGAGAATGCCTCCACTCTCTTTTCTTTCAGAAGCTTTAACCACTAATTTTGCATGAAAGGGTCCTTCTGGGACAATGCCAAGTTTTCAGAGGCAGGATTCTGTCACCCTGATGGCCTGACACAACCTAGAGTTCACCGCCACAAACCAGACCTTTGAAGTGCAGTCCCTCAGGGAACAGCCACAAGTTTTGGTGGATTCTTAGTCCCCTATTCATGCCATTTATTAAACATTCAATGTATACTAAATACTTTAATTTCCCCAGCAATAGCTCATTTTAAATATTTCCTACATTAAGCAACAGGCTACATTTTATGCAAATAGAAACCTATTTCTGACAAAATATGCTAATTAGAAACAATCTGTTGTTGATGGAGATATGGATAACAGGAGGGCCTGTGACAGCTTCCTCTGGAATGTGGTCTTTTCTGATGGACTGCTATCTGACCCCTCAACTACCCTTAATTAGCATACTATCTGACTACTTCTTGACTGTGCCTTCTAAATTAATCCCTGGGCATTGGCTTAAGTTTTACATCCTATAATATCATATCGCAGTGCTGAAGAACTTTAAAGATAATTGCAGACACTGTAGTGACAACAAGTGAGAAACTAGAAACCATCGTACTTGCTAGAAAGGAAGCCCATGTGGGATGTTTAGACAGCGAAAGAGAAGGGAAACCAGTTTCTTCTTCTCACCAGGGTCCCAAGACTGGAGGAAACGGGGAGACTCAGGAGCCAGGGATCACCTTTCCAACCTTTTCTTCTCTCAGTCTTCTGCCTCAGTTGTCCAGAAGTATAAATAAGCAGGGCAGAGCTGCGCATGTTTAGGTAGGCGGAGAGAACAGGAATCACGAAAGCAAGTCAGAGGGGACGTTTGACTTTTGCGCCAGGATTCAACAGGAACGCTCCCTGCAAACACCCTAACTCCTACCTTCCCCAGTCACCATCAGAGCTGGCATAGTGTCTCAGTGGTGCTCACACACCTGGATTCCTTCTCAGAGGACACGTACAATTCTAGGCTCTAAGCTCATTTCCTCCCACTTACCAGCTCTAAACAGTTCCAGCTGCCGCCGCCTCTACCATCTCTCCTTAATATCTCCTTCCTTTCTAGTCAGCCTGATCTAGTACTTCTCTAGAAAAGTGATATCTGGCCTTTCACACTTTCCAACACAACTTTTCCTCTGCTTCCTAGTTCCTAAATGATGACAGCTTATAGATTCTGTTCATTTTTATGTTTCTACTGGAGGGACGTTTTACTTTTTTTTTTTTTTATACAATAAAAAAGTTATGTTTTGTTTTGCATGCTCATTATACAAAGAAATCAAGCAAAATGTAATCTAAGGAACAAAACAAAAATCACCTTAAATTTCTACAACTCGGAGAAACAGTTAGCAAACTAACTTTTAAATATCTCACTACAAATAAATATGCATAAATTTGTATAATTTTACATAAATAAGACCTTATTATACATATTTGTTGTATCATAGCCATATTTTTAATGTATTTTTGGCTTGCTTCCACATGCATATATTCTAATATAATCATAAACATGTACACATATATTGGGGAGTTGTCATTGTTTTTAATGAAAATATGTATTCTTCCCTTCACCTTGCTTTTATCACTTAACATGCATCACAGTGATTCCTCTAAGCCAGTGATTTGAATTGCATTCATTTTTTTAATGTCAGCATAATATTCCATCTATAGGTTACCAGAGTTTAACCATTCCCTTAATGATGGACATTCACATTGTTTCTAGGGTTTAATTTTTGGTTTTGTTTTCACTAACAACAACATATGAATACTTATCCTTTTTTTTCTTTTTAATTGGGGAATTGGGGGAAGAGGAACAGGCAAGTTGCTGTCGTTTTGTTCTTCAGTCTAGTTGTGGAGGACGTTGCTTCACTGGCCCAAGTTGGCACCATCATTGCGCTCTTCCCGGGTGAGGCAGATCAGTCGCTGGCTTCTGGACGGCCACTCATGCGGCTGCTGGCCGCTCACGCTGGCTGCTGGATACACACGGTAGCCCATGGCAACCCACTGCAGCAGGGGCTGCAGCCTATGCTGTCGCCGGCGACTCACGGCAGCCCAGCTCCAGGTCGAGCTGTTGTTCAGCATCTTAGCTGTAGAGGGCAGTGTCACTGGCCCTTGTATGTGGGATCCGAACCAGGGCCCTCTGGCATCCCAAGCCAGCTCTTAACCAATGCACCACTCGGCCGGCCCCAATACTTATTCTTTTACATGTGAGTATATCCTTTACATACTGGGCACTTTTATTTCTTTGACAATGTTTACAGGAAAAAAAATCTGCAGGCAATTAAGGATTGCTTTATAATTTTTTCACTATTACAAATAAGATGCAACCAACATTCTAGACTACACTTCTGATTGTTTCCTTAGGTTAAATTCCTAAAAGTTAAATTAATCAATTAATGAGGTAGAATATTTTTAAGATTGTTAATGCACATTGCCAAATTTTTGTCCAGAAACGTGGTTGTAGCCTTTTCAACCTTTACAACAGAGCATGAGAGAGCTTATTTTACAGTACTCTCCCTAGTACAGGTTATTCTTGTACTCATTTCTTAATTAATTCTACTTCATAAGAGCATTCCTAATTATAACCATCACTCTTGTGTCCACATCTCTCACTAGATCCTGAAAATTTTGACATTGGGCTGGTGGTTTAATTTTTATTTTTTAAATTGGCACTCTTTGTGGAGTTATCTTCAACAGCTTCTGGAACAAAAGGAATTTTCTTTCACTTTGAGACAGTTTTCACTAGTGCTGATTACAGACTATATCTCAATATAGCCACAAACTTTATCTTTCAAGGTAAATGGATTTTATTCCTTGAGGTTTATAGCACTGATGGATATAAACTACATTGATGGAAGTGTCCTTTTGACAAAGGGCAGACAATATTAAGCTGGAAGAAGCTTTAAAGTCTTTATTTCTTAAGACCTTTGGTTCTCAAATTATCTGGAAACTAAGCATCCACAAGGATTTATCCCAACATTTTTCTAACCTAACATCACTCAGAACCACCTGAAAGGCGTGTTAAGAGACCTCTTGCTGAGCCCCTGCCCCAGAATTTCAGTAGGGCTGGGTACGATTCGAGAATTGGCATTTCTCACAAGTTTTCAGGTGACGCTAATGGTACTGGTCCCTTAGCAGCACTTCAGAACCACTAACCTATCCTACCCCGGACAATAGAGCCTAGTATTTACTGGACCTCACCATGAAGTTCTATTACTTTTTAATAAAGGATCCCTCTTTTTATTAGTTCTGGCCTCTATGATAGTAAAGAACAGTTGGTCAGCACCTTCCTCATTATAACCTTTCACATCCTTGAAGAAAAATATTAAGTTTTCTTCATTCTTCTTTCACCTATCTAAAGTCCTGATTCCCTTAGCCTTTCCTCATAATCATATATCCAACCTGCTCATCATTTTTATTGCTCTTCCCTGAAGCTCATTTTGAATTTCCACTCTACCCCGACCCTACCCCTATCTCCATCTCAGTTAATAAGAAGATATGAAGGGAAGAGAATATGCTAACATAAACCTTGAGCATATAACTTTTGGGGCTATCCCTATCAGGGTCTCTGGCCATGATATTATATTTTAAGTAGCTTCATTGAAATCAGATTTTTTTTCCTTAGTTTTTTTATTTGAAAGACTATAGTGTTACACACATGGGTAACAAATATTGGTCACTTCCTTTATGCTTATTTAAATGTAATCAGCCACATGTTTTCGTACAAAAAAATATCCATTCATTTGTTTAGTCCACAAATGTTTATTGAACAACTAGATTGTGCCAGGCACTGTGAATATGATATATGGTGGATGTGGCGTTAACTTTTAGTCAGGTCAGCTTGCTTAGGCAGATCCTAACAGCTTTAGAATATCAGAAATGTTTCCAGAACCCACCCACGGTATGGCTGAAAAAATAAAGTTTAGCAACCCAAACATTATTTTAGCCTTTTCCAAATCCACTATGATCATACAGACATGGACCTAGCTTTGTAATATTATCTACAAAGAAGCCATAATATTTTCTGTAACTCACATTGGCACATTATTAAAAATGGTCTTTTCTGTTTGTCTTTAGGGTGTGTTCTGAAACCTGTATATTCAGCGTAATGCTATCATGAGTAGCACTAATTAGTCACAAAACTGTGTCTGAAAAGATCTTAGTCCTTAAATGGTAGAAGGAGAGAGGAAGCTCTATGGGGCCTCTTTTATAAGAGCACTAATCCCATTCATGAGGGGTCTGCCCTTATGATTTAAGGACCTTGCAAAGTCCTCACCTCCTAATACCATCACATTGGGCATTTCAATATGTGATTTCCTTTGGGGGGGCTGGTGTGTGGGGGGAGACACAAACATTCAGCCTATAGCAGAAAAATTTTTTGAAAGTTACTAGATAATTTTCCCATGCCCTGAACATTGCTCTGTGCTCTGAGGCACCAAGAATTGCATGGGTAGACTGCACTATATGTCCTTGATGCTATGCATTCTTGGCACTGTGCTTATGGTGTTAGGATACCAGATGGTTAGCTGTGAGCCAGGTAGCACTCTTCTCAGGTTAGCCTATGTGGTCGTGCTCTGCATGTGAATTTTTGACTCCTCTTTCTAGCAGTTATTCTGACATCTACTGAGTGGGGTTTGACTCGTAGTGCCCAACAAAATGAATGCAAATAATGGTACTGGACCTATCTCAAATAAACAACAATACTAAAGCCATTACATGAGATGGAAAAATGCAAATTTTATGATAGCTTGAGTCTCCTTCAAGTAAGCGACTATGAAAAAGAGAAGAAAAACCTTAGGCAATTAGTGATTGGTGAAAGTGCTGTGATCTAATAATAGGTATCAGACATCATTGTAGCTAATGCCAATTTGTGGCTTCTGAGAATTTGAAGGAAATGAGATTTAATTTCTAATGTGAACTATAAAGGCCCTGTTTCCTTAGGAGTTGTGCTAATACCATACTTTCTGCATCAGTTCCATTCTTTCCAGAAACACGTAGGCCACATCCGGTGGGGAAGTCGGGCAGAAAATGAGCTCAGCATCAAGCGTGTTTAAATTTCACACCGACCAAACAAATTTTGAAACTTTACATGAAAATTCCTAATAAAGTACAATTTTAACAGTGCATTAACATAACAATCCACCATCATCAAGCATAACTTGTATAGGGAATTTGTTACTGTAGCACTTAAACGTCAAAATAAGTAGGGAATATTATAGGATCTCTGTACATTTCTGAATAGGCATTTGATAACAGTTTACTCCCGTTCTTCGTTTTAAGGTCTCTAAAAATTAGGACCAGAAGACTATTTTCCTATAATGATGAATACCTATCTCAAATCAAAAAGTGATATCATACTCAGTGGTAACATACTACAAGCATTTCTATTAAAATCTGAATTAAGCAAGAATGCCTACTATAATTATTATGCAAAATCTATTTCTTCATTCAAAAATACATATTAAGCTCATATATTTTTCTAGATGCTTGGTGTATGAAAATAAACTAAAGTCTATTGACTTGGAAGCCCTCACCAAACAAGAAGATATAAAAATACAGCTTTTGGAAAAGAGAAAGAAAATTATTATTACTTACAGATCATGTAAGTTTATGTAGACAGTACTTTATGGAGAAAATATCAGATCAACTGAAAATGTACTAGAGTTAACAAGTGAGATTAAAAACATAAATGTCTGTAAAGTAATACTGGGAAGACATGTTATTCATAAAGTAATAAAAAGGTAAAAAGGCTAAGCACCTTACCAATGAATTACAACACCAGTATGAATTTGAAGGTTACTAGACTATGCCAAACGAAAATAAACCTTTGTGGCATATGGATTATTTTGAGCTAAAGACCATTGAAAGCCAGCAAAGGCAGGAAAATCTGTCCCTAACTGCCTAAAAGTAGAGTATAAATGTTCCTTTTTAAAAAGGAAATTTCCATTTGTAAAGGTATCTCCACAACTGGAAGAGAACTTCTCCCAAGATAAGTCTTACCACATGAGAGACTCTTATCTACAGAAGCCAACCTGTATTTACCATTTATTGCCTCCCATCAACCTTTCCATAATTTGCCTACACCATCCAGAAACCCCAAATCCCTTTCCCTCTGTTTAACATAACATAGTATATAAGCCTCAGACTCCTCCACTCAAATCCCATCGTTGGTCATTAGATGCAACTAAAATAGTTTTTTCTCTTGTTAATCTCTCTTTCATCTTTTTATCAGTGTGATTCTAGGGTCCCAGCCATTGAACCTAGGAGGGTAAAGGAAGTTTGTTTTTCTTTCCCTCCCCTACAAATGAAATTATAAAGTTCACAGAAATATCCTAAAGAAAATATGACTAAATGAAGAGGCATACTAACTAAACAGGATACAACCTCAGTTTCTTCCAAAACAACATATATAGCTTGAATACAATTTCAATTAAAATAGCAATGAAAAATTCTTTAACTTGACAGAAGTAATTCTAAATTTAATCTGAGAAATTGCAAGGCAAGACTAGCCAAGGAAATCTTGAAAAAAAATGAATGATGAAGGTCTTTCTTTAACAGATATTTAAAATCTTCAGAGCTACAGTAATATTTTTAAGTCTGATTCTGGAAGAAGATTCAGGCAAAATGATGGAACCACATATTTATGGGATAAGAAATAAATTATTCAATAAATGGTTTTGTGACACTAACAATTTACAAATAATCCATTTAGAACCTAACTTTATAGATAAAGTTTTAAAAATTAAACATAAAAAAAGTAACAATAGAATTACTCTAAGACCCAGAAATTACACTCTAAGGTATACAAAGTAATTAAGATAACTAAAAATAGGTATTCAAACAAATATTTGTACACAAATGTTCATAACAACACTATTTACAATAGTCAAAATGTGGAAAGAAACCAAATGTGCATCAGTGGATAAATGGATAAACAAAATATGGAATGTCACAAAATGAAATATTAGTCATATAAAGTATTAAAGTAGTTATATGGACTCCAAGGTGGATGAACCTCAAAAATGTTATTCTAAGTGAAAGAAGCTAGATAGAAAAGGCCACATATTGTGTGGTTCCATCTATACAGAATATCCAGAATAAATAAATCCCTAGAGACAGAAAGCAGATTAGTGGTTTCTGGGGTTGGAGGAAGTAGGAAATGAAAAGTGATTGCTTAATGGGTTTGGGGTCTTCTTTGCAGGTAATGGAATGTTTTGGAACTAGATAGAGGAGATGGTTGTACAATATTGTGAATATACTAAATGTCACTTTTTTGGTTTTTTTTTGTTTTGTTTTGTTTTTTGTTTTTTTCTTTTAATTATTTTTTATTATTTAATACACATTTTTTAGAATTAGTTTCAGCTAAATGTCACTTTGAAACACTTAATTTAGTTATGTAAAATTTCACCTCAATAAATATGTAAATAGGTAAAATCACAGGAGAAAACATAGGTATACATTTATGTATTTTCTAAAATCTAGATTTGGAGAGCTTTCTAAATATAAAAACACGAGGAAAGGATAAGTACACTTTTGGTGAAATATTTAAAATTTGGTGAGTGAAACTAAATAATTCAACTGTGCTTTATAGACATGATTCTCAAGGAATACAAGAGATAATATGTCCTTAAGTCTGCCCTTCCCCATGCATAACGGTTTCCTACTTCTCTAACAACTGCTAGAAAAATCAGTACCTCTCAACCTGATCTAGAGCCCCAGCTGAAAGAATATCAGACATATAAGGTGTGATCAAACAATATGGTGAGTGTTTAAATTTAAAACATTTTATTACTCTAAAAGACACATTGCCATTAATCCCCCTTAAAATACTCCCCCTCACTTTGAACACGTATATCCCATCATTCTTCCCACTTTCTGAAACAGTTCTGGAAGTCCTCTTTTGTGAGTGTGTTTAGTTGCACTGTCATGGCTGCCTTGATGTCCTGAATTATTTTGAAATTGGGGAAGAGCCAGAAGACACATGGTGACACATCTGGTGAATATGGTGGATAAGGACACACCGAAATGTTTTTATTTGGCAATAATTGCCATATACCAGAAGAGATGTGTAACACAGAGCATTGTCATGATGGAAAGCGATTATGGCACACTTTAAAACACACCTTCTCTCAACCGTAGCTCACACCCAACTGATAGCACCGAACAAGTTGAAACTTGTCACACACTGTTACTAAGGTTCGATGTGCTGCTTCCTGCATTGAAGATCCCTGCCTTTCTATTGGATGGCACTCGGCAGCGGCATTCGCTGTCTTTGTTGATCATAAGAAAGGCTCCGTGTTACACATTGCTTCTGGTATAGCAGTATCTGTCAAATAAAAACATGACAGTGAGTCCTCATCTACCTTATTCACCAGATCTGGCACCGTGCGACTTCTGGCTCTTCCCCAAAGTCAAAATGATTCAGAACATTGAGGCAGCCACAACAGCACAACTAAAGACACTCAAGAAAGAGGACTTCCAGAACTGCTTCAGAAAGTGGCAAGAAAGATGGGATAAGTGTGTTTGAAGCAAGGGGAACTATTTTGAGGGGAATTAATGGCAATGTGTCTTTTAGTGTAATAATTTTTAAAAATTTAAACATAAGTTTTGATCATACCTCGTATACATAAAGTTGCTGCTTCACACCATGCCAACAGCATTAAGTAACCCTTAGTATAAGGTTTATGAAGACACTAGGCCCACAAAGTGTTGAATTTGAAAAGGAGCAGGTCGTAGCAAGATTTGTCATAAGCCTCAATTTAGTTAATCTATAAACAGATTTTATTAGATATTTACTTAGATGCTCTGTACAGATTGCTTTGTTTAATTTTGAAATTAAGTTTTCAGTTTGGCAGGGGAGTTTTAAATACTTGAATTTTAGAAAGGCAGCAGCTTTTAACCTTTGTGCTTCTCTTTTAAAAGCTAATTAGAAAATTAAATCCAAAAGGACTGACTCCATAAAATGTTGCTTTGTAATGCTGTTGGAACAATTTAAGTCACCTGCTGTTTGGGTGTCACCTCCTGATTAGTCATTAGAATGAGATATTCAAAGAAATTTAAAAAGATTTAAAAAATAATTTAAGAGCTCCACCACCTTTGTTAATATTAGAAACTTTATTGCTTGGAAAATTAAACCTGAATGGACAAGTATTTTAGTTTTTCTTATCACTCTTGTCTAAACGTTTTCTTTCTTTATTATGCACTTGATCAGAAAGAAAACTTTGGAAATAGTTCCTAGCCCTGGTGTCAGCTGGAGCTCCAGGGCTGCCCATTATCTCTGTAGGTGCCCTGGTGCCCTGTGGGCACTCACCACAAACAGAGTCCACTGAGGGGAGCAAAAAAAAGCACTAAAGCTTTTTCTACCACCAAAGGTGTTTCCAGCCAAGAGCACTTGACATACTCAGCAACATTCAAAATTCCCCTTTTCTTCAGCATAAGGTTCCGTTACATCTCTGACCACTGACCCTTTCAAATGAGTTTAAAATACCTCCTGACACTGAGGTATTTTTTTTTCCTTTTGTCTTGAATATGCCCTGGATCCTATGAAATTCCACCCAAATGCAGGGAGACCCAGGTATGTGTGCCTCAGGTATGAGCTTCCTAAATCTGTCAGCATCTCCATTTGAACTTTTTTCTCTCAAATACCAATCGTATGAAGCACATTTCTAGCTATTATTAATCCTCAAAAACAAACAGATTTCTTTTTTTTCACAAATGTTTTTAAGGGCCTCCCTTGTATGGATCGGGTCCTTTCCTAGGTCCAGGTGACAAAACATAGACTCAGGCCCTGAAGTGCTTAGGAGAGGCGGAAGTGTAAACGAGTAATTTAAATACGTTGTAGATGTCAAAAGAGAACGCCAGGAGGTGTCAACCTAAGAATAAAAAGCCCAAATGAGAGGCAACAAGCATCTATTTGAGATCACAGAATTGTATGATCTGGGAGCACAAATTGAGGCAGAAACCCAGACTGTGTCCCCACTTCAGGGTGAAAGCAAGGGTTTTTCATGAGAAAAAGGAAGGGAAATCATTGCCCGAATAGAAGAAAGGCATTTATATTGTTAAATAAACTGGGTGTTAAAAACTGGGTTACCTTTGAGCCATAAGGGCTGTTGACTGTTTCTAAGGAAAGTCCATAATAATCAGTCCTTATGATCACTCAGTCTGCATTCCTGTTAGTTTTACAATGTTGTTTGGAAGACAGTGCTGCCCTGGCCCAGTCCAAAGGGTACTTTGTCCAGTTCAAACGTTCAAATATTCAAGAAGTAAGACGGGCAAGGCAGTTCTGGGAAGGTGTTCTGGCTTCGTTTTAAAATGGCTCCACTTATGTCAACTTTTCACAAGGGGAAGCGTAGGCCTACAAAGGAAGGTGGGTGTAATTCTGCCTTCAGGTGTGAGTGTCAGTGATGAAGTGGGTCTTGAAAGGTAAATGATGTGTTTGCTTCTGGAAGTGGAGTAGAAGAGAAAAAAGCTTTCTGGACTGCGGTAGCTAGTCTCCAAAGGCAGTAGCCACCACTTTCTTCCCTCCTTGAATATACACGATGTTCCTCACATCAAGAGTAGGGTCTGACCCCCTATCCTTGAGTATGGGCTGATCTTAATAGAATGTGGCAGAAGTATGCTGTGTGATTTCCAGAGCTAGGAGGGAAAGGCCATTCCAATTCCACCTGCTCTGTTTGGAAAGGTTGGTCTTGGAAGCCAGGCACCATGTTGTGAGAAAGGCCAGGCCACACAGAGAGGCCCACGTGAAGAAGAGAAACTAGGGCCCTCAGCTGTCAATGTAAGAAATATCCAGACCTGTAAAGAATTTTCATGAGTTTCTTTGAGCCAAACTGACGACAATTTCCAGGAAGCAAAATCTCAACAGATCGAGAAAAATGCTCTGGAGAAGGGCAGTTGTGAAGCTTATTTTATACATTAGAATCAAAGGAGGAGATGTAAGGAGAGTGACATGAAGACCATTGGTGGTAGATTCAGGGGGTGGTAAAAAGCAAAGCAGGATATCTCTGGGATTGGATAAGAAGTAAAATGGAGAGACATATACTTCTATTATATTGGTGCATACATGATAATTAATAATTAACATTTACAACACATAGAGATGATATTCTGAGAACAAGATAGCAACGAGGGGTTCTGTGGTCTGGTGCTCTGTTGCAGTGGGCTGTGCCCTGAGGAGCCTGGAAAAAGGAATGACTCTGACATTCTAAGGGTATGTTACCTTAGATGCAAAAAAACCCCAGACACTCTCACTTAAGGTAAAGATCGACCTTTGCCAAAGAAGCTACAGGCCAAGGATGTGACTACCCACCATGACCCACTTTTAGTTACAAATTTTTATGCTCAGACCATCCTATGTGGTTAATTTTGGCCTCTGAGTTTGTAGGGCCCACCATGTTGGAAGCCCCTGAGCTTGTCAGGTTTAGCATGTGGCCTCTTTTTCACCCACACAGCTCTGGCTAAGCTCCCAGCCCACAGTCACTATTAATTGCCAAAATACAAAACCTTTGAGATGACTCCAGCCCCAGTCACCATCTGACTGCAACCTCATGAGAGAACACAAGCAAGAACTGCCCAGCTAACCCATCATCCTCTATCACCATGAAAGAGAATAACAGTAAATGATTGTTGGTGTTTTAAGCCACAACAATTTGGGGTGGTTTCTTACATAGCAATAGATAACTAGAACACAAAGGAGGAGGACCAAGTAATGGCACAGGGACATAAGCGATAGCCTGACAGTCTCATTGAGATTGAGGAAAGGGATTGAAGGAAGGCATGGCATAAGGGTCAGGGGCAGGATATGACGATCACTGATGCCATGTCATGTGGTAAGGATTCTGTCCTATGGGCAATGGGGAAGCCATTGAAGAGGTCTTAGAGGGGGCAGGGGCGGGGTCAATAGGATCAGGTCTGAGAAAGCCCTTCCAGCAGCAGTGTGCAGAAGAGTTCGGAATGTAGGGAATAGTACAGCCATCTCAGCAGGACAGGACGAGGGTCCCGAACTAAGGCAGGAGCAGAGGCGATGGAGGGGAGAGGGAGATTTAAACATGCTAAGAAAGATAACATAGGATTTGGAGATTGTTTGGATTTGAGGTTGAGGCGGGGAGGAGAAATTTTTAAAATTTCATTCATTAAATTCTGATTGAGAGCCTACCAAGTACCAAAAATGCTTCTGGGCCCTAAGGGTAAAGCAGTGAATTAAATATTCTGGGCCCTAGTGAGCTTATATTCTAGTGAGGAAGAAAAACAAATGGGTGTAAGTGAGTTTAAGACTCAATTTCCAGTTAATGCCCTTGCTATTAATTCGCCTTCTCATTTATCATGCAGCATAGAGGAGAAATGGACTGTTTTCCAGAAAGGAAAATGAACTCAATTTAAAATTCTGATGATGATCCACGAGGCCGATTATCTGAGTGCCGGGGAGAGTTCAGGACTTATTCTTTGATACTGTTTGATCCCGCATGAAACTCCAGGCACGTGGGGGTCAAAGGAGTGTTCCGGAATGTGTATCGTGGTCTTGGGTCCCAGAGACGAGTGCCACATGACAAAAGCATGCAGGACGTGCTTGAGCCAAAGAGGAAGTGATTCTGATTCATTTTCCTACAAGCAGGTACACATTTGTTAACTTCACAAACACCCACTGTTCTGACTGCTGGGCATATGACAGTGAAAAAGAAGGGGGAACCCTCAATTCATTGGGCTTACATTCTGTTATGGAAGACAGATAATAAGCAGAAAAACAACAACATAATATCAGTGTATTAGCTTCCTGTTGCTGCTATGAAAAAATACCACAAACTTAGTGTCTTCAAACATAGATTTATTATCTTACAGTTCTGGAGGTCAGAAGTCTGAAAATGGATCTTATGGGTTAAAATCAAAGTGTCAGCAAGACAGGATCCCTTCTGCGAGCCCATTTCCTCGCCTCGTCCAGCTTCTGCAGGCCACCTGCATTCATTGGCTCACGGCCCCTTCCCACATGGCATCCCTCTGACCTCTGCTTGCCTTGTCACGTCTTCCCTGACTGATTTTCCTTCCTCCCTTTTATAAGGACTGTTGTCCCACCCAGCTAATCCAGGGTGATCTCCTTGTCTCAATATTCTTAATTTATCCCATCTGCCAAGTCCCCTTTGCCATGTAATATATGCCAAGTAATATGCCAAGCATATTGACAGGTTCTGGGGATTAGGACATGGACATCTTGGGGGACCATGATTTGGCCAATCTCAGTCAAGTACTAATTGATATTAAGAAATGTAAAGCAGGGTCAGCAGATGGAAAAGGAATAAATAATGAGATCAAAGAAGGGATCTGATTACGTAAGTTCTATAAACTGTGGTAAGGATGGGAGATTTTATTCTCACTGTGTTGGGAAGCCCTTTGGGGTCGAACGACCCTTCTTTCACAGGGGTCACATAAGACCATCAGAAAACAAAAAGATACGTACATTACGATTTATAACAGTAGCAAAATTACAGTTATAGAGTAGCAACAAAAATAATTTTATGGTTGGGGGTCACCACAACATGAGGAACTGAATTAAGGGGTCACGGCATTAGGAAAGGTGAGAACCGCTGCTCTAGAGGATTGACAGGCTGGGTGAGGCATGATTTGACTGACAGTCTTGAAGGTTCACTTTCAATGCTGTGTGGAGAACGTTTTTAAGGAATTTATTCCAAAGAGGAACAGAACAAAGAGGCTGAAGGACAATGTGTGGTCAAGGGAGGTGTTTTTGTTGCTATTGTTTCCACTCTTTTTTTTTTTTTACCTTGGGGAGTTATTTCAGCAAGTCTGGGTGCTGATGGGAATAGTCTAGTGAAGAAGGAAAATGGATGATACAGGAAGAGAATTGGTTAAAAACAGAGGCAGGGCTGGCCGAGTGGTGCGATGTTTAAGAACTGGCTTGGGACACCAGAGGGCCCCGGTTCAGATCCCACATATGAGGGCCAGTGACACTGCCCTCCACAGCTAAGATGCTGAACAACAGC
>NW_017731601.1:1857981-1865606 GCF_001890085.2 Hipposideros armiger | reverse complement strand
AACAAAACAACAGCAACTTGTCTGTTCCCCTTCCCCCAATTCCCCAGTGCTGTTCCCATCCCCCAATTCCCCAATAAAAATCTTAAAAAAAAAGCAGAGGCGAAGTTCTTGGCTGGGCGAGAAGGCAATAGGATCCAGTGCCCAAGTGAAGGGTTTGATCTTTGATGAGAACCGAGGCCATTCTTCCTTTGTTAACAGGAGGGAAGGCGGAGCCAGAACGAAGACACAGATGCAGGGAGACGAGTACAGGGTACCTAGTTCCCTGATCGACAGAGAGACAAAGGCATTGCTAAGTGTGCGTGTTGGGGGTGAGGTGCTGTGGAGTCATAGCAGAGAAAAATAAGTGTGAAATATTCAAGAGTGAGAGAATGCATTGACCGTGGAAATGTTGTAGATTTCCTGGGCAATGTTGAAAGCCCCTTGAAAACGATAGCCATTAATTTAAAGCCAGCAGGGTTGTGTATGTATTTTTTTTCTTAGCTATGATCAGCTGCTTGGGAACAGTGATGGAGAACATGAAAAGTTGGATTTAATCAGGGTTAGTGTTTTGAATGCAAGCACAGTGGAAAGAGAAGGGGAAAAGGGATTTGACAGGGATGCAAGGGTACAATTATAAATATGGACTTTAAGTTGGATAAAGGGGGGAAGCGAGGACATAGGGCAGTGGTGGACAGTGGAAAGAGGTAGGGTGAATGCACAGAAGGTCCAGGGGTGGTAAAAAGCTGGTAGTGTGGGGGTATTAGAGTGCATGAGCTAGAAAAATAAGTGGTAGTGATCAGAGTGGGATGCCTCCAACTGAGCTATTGGTGGAGATATATGTACCAGGTAACAGAGCATACCATGAGTTTGGATAACTAAGGTGCAATGGAAAATAAAAATCACTAGAGTCGAGGACAAGCTTTTCAATATCCATATAGATAGTTAAAACACAAAGGATGATAACAGAATAGTGGTAGGAAAATTGCCAGTAACCCAGTGCCTAAAATCTTCAACTAATGAAGATTTTTAAATTTTTAAATAAATAAAGATTAATAGAGATTGGAAGGAGGGTAAGTGGTGATTAAAAGGAGGGGAGATCAAATAGCATAATCAATGACATTTGCGGGGACAGGGAGAAGAGTGGTCTGGCCGTGGTAATGAAGAGCATTATTTTTTCAGGTCCATAGTACATGGGGTTGTGGAAAAGCAAACAGACACCATGTGAGACAGCTGCAGGAAAAGCACTGGCCTCAAGGGACGGCCAGATTTTCATAAGAGCAGGAAGATGAAAGGGACTGTGAGGCCGAGAATTCAGGGGATTTTGCTGAGGATACATCAAGAGTTCTAGAGAAGATAGCTGGAAAGTTTAGGGGCTCAGAAAAGGAGGCGCTTGGGTCAGGAGAGAGCTGCATGGAGCCATGATGGGGGGACTGCCTGGGGAGGCGTGGGCTTCTAGTGGGGACTGTGGTCACGAGGGATGTAGGAAATCATGGGATTAAGCCGATGTTCTCTTAGGGCAGGGGCCAACAAACATTTTCTGTGAAGAACCAGGTAGTAAACAGTTTAGGCTTTGTGGAACACGAGCTCTTGGTCACAACCACTCAGAGCAAAAGCAGTGATAGATAATGCATGCATGAATGGGGATGGCTGAGTCCCAGTGAAACTTCATTGGAAGAGACAGGCAGTTAGCTGACCCCTGCCTCAGCTGGACTTGGTTGATGGATTCTGGGGACTGTTACTTTGGGAGTTGCAGGGATGAAGCAGGTGGAGGTTGTGGGGGGTGGTGAGATTAGTGTTCGCACTGGAAGTCCATGTTATTCTAGGGCCCTCCATCCTGCCTGTGAAGTGAGGGCCATTTGTGGCCGTCTGGATGTCTGTGGGCCTCAGACCTTGATATGGCTTCTAGGGTTTCAGCTAGAATAACGGGTGAATGGTGCCATCATCCTCCAAGACACAAGTGCTGAGGGAAAGCCATTCCTGAGGGAAAGATGATGAATTTCACTGATGATGTTGACTTTGAAGCGTCTGTGAGGCATCCTATTAGAGATAGATGCCCAGGGGCCAGTTGGACTGGGATATGGAGCTCACATAGCTCAATGGGACATTTACAGGAAGGCATCTTCCTTGGGGAGGGATAAATTGAAGTCTTGCCCAGGCTCCCGTTGGAGGCTGTCTTGCTGGAAACATTTAAGGGCAGGCAGAAAGATTCAGATACAAATCCCCTTTGAGTCTTGAGGTTTTCAGTTTTATATATTCAAAACTAATTTTATGTTTTCCGAACCTCACCCTCGTTTTGTTCTGGGTGGACACTGAGGCGCTGATGAGTCTGAGACAGAAAGTTTCCACCATGGCACGGATCAGATAAATGCACTCCTTGGTTGTATAACCAAGAAATGAGTACATGAAAAACTCTTGAATTTTCTGCGGTTTTGCAGTAGAGCAGGACTGATTAATGAGTGGGGGTTGAAATTCCCTCTCCCCCTTTGATGGCTCATTTTTCTGCCCATCATCACCTTGAGAAGAGGACAAAGAAATGAAATAAGGAGGTGATACGCAAATCACTTGACATTACAACCAATTAACAGCTTCTGTGGAGGGAAGTAATGGAAAACGTTGCAGAAGTGGAATCTTTTCAGGTTGTCTCTTCCTGTGCTCTGAGAACCCGGAAAGTCAGCGTGAGGTAGAGGAAACGTGTTTTGCACTGGGAATGTGAAGATCTGGATTTGAGGTGGTTTGGGCACAAACAGGACCTGTGACCTTGAACTCCTCACTTAACCTCTCTGTACCCCAGTGTTCTCGCTTGTAAAGTGCCAGCTCTGTGCCAAGCCTGTGCTGCACGCTTTCTATACTCCTTGCTTCGTTTAATAATTCCTGCCTAAAACAAGGTGCTGTCTGAGCCACACACAACATGGATCTAAAAGCACTTGGTGAGCCATAAAGCAATATACCAACACAAGGGACTGTATAACACTCACCATTTGTTTTCCGTGGCCTTAAGTGCCATGAAAATCCAGTATGTTTATCCATAACCGAAGGCCCTCATTTTGTCAGCTCAGTTTTCTTTTGGCACTGCTGTTTTTTGTTATTGTCTTTAGGTTAAGGAACCAAATCACCATTTATCATTTATGTTTTATACTAAAATTGCCAAACTCAGAAAACGGAAAGTAAAGTTCCAAAATTCTTAGGCAACCAGAGCCCCAATCCTCTGGCTCGCTTTGCTGTGATTTTTATAGCCCTACAGTCTGCTGCCCTTTCTAAAGTTTCCTCCTAAGCGAAGTGAAGAGTTTGGAAAAGGAATCCATAGGGGTGCTCTTTCCAGGGCTGGGGAGGCACTGCCATTAGAATCTGATGGCATCCTGGCATTATAATTTACACGTGCATCTCATGCATTTTATGCACTGCCAATAATTATTGAATAATTACTGTGTTCTCCCACTGCGGCTTCTCTTTGTACTCCCACTTCTTCCTAGGGTTTCAGCAAGATTGTTGCCTTTTGAAAGTTTCTTTCCTTCTGAAAAGGAGGCAGTTGGTGTGTAATTCTTAGTTTGGAGCCAAGCATTTAAATAGGCAAAACTTTTTACCCAGTAGCCTGCCCTGTCCCCACCATGTGGTTGCCACTTGTACTGTTTACTGGAAGGAGAACAGGAAATAGTTGGTCCTAGGAAGTCACTTTTGCTTAAAGACCTTAAAATTCATGGGTTGGTGACTCCCATGTTACCTATTTTCATGTAGCATCTTTCAAATGTGCTAAGCTGATTTGAATTGAGATAAATGAGATCATTTGCAGCCCACTTGCCTGCCAAATTCAAATTGGCACTTGAAGCACTTTATCTATGTTTAGGGGTTTGTTGGAAGACAAAATAATCAAGACTTAGCTACGTGGAAGGAGTCTGTTTTGTTTTCCTGCATGGGAAAACAAGTTAACTGCTACTTTGTTTGTTTGTTTGTTTGTTTTCTCACTTTGCTGCAATAATAATAATAATAATTCCCCAATCATCTAGTTATTCTGTCATGGTATCTATTCTCTAACTCAGAGGATAGCCGTGTCTTCTTTCCAGGATACAAATAAAATCTTCAGAAATGGTAGGTACATCTAAAGTACTAAATATAATCTGATTGCTTTACCTACATGATCTAGTCATGCTAGTTTCACTGCTCCCAGGGAAAACTTTAAGACTGGAATGTTTACTCATTATTCTTTTTGTTAAAAACCTACAATTACTGTTTGTTTGTTTTTTAATTAGCTTCAGGTGTACAAAACAACATAATGACTAGGCATTTACACTCCTCACAAAGTGATAATAACCCTACCAAGTCTACTACCCCTCTGACATCTTACATAGCTAGTACAGTACCATTGACTCTATTCCCTATGCTGTACTTTACATCCATGAAAAAAAATATGTATATTTATAGTTGACATTCAATATTATTTTATATTAATTACAGGTGTACCGTGTAGTTGTTAGCCATTTATATAATCTATGAAGTGATCCCCCTGGTACGTCCTGTACCCATCTGACACCCTACATAGTCTTTACAACATTATTAATTATATTATCATACTGTATTTTATATCCCTGTGACTATTTTGTGACTACCAAATTGTACTTCCTAATCCAAACCGAGAATCATACCCCTAGACGAACGAGCCTGTACTTCCTAATCCTTTCACCTTTCTCACCCATCCCCTAACCCCCCTCCCATCTAGCAACCATCAGTTTCTCTGTATCTGTGAGTCTATTGCTGTTTTGTTTGCTGGCTTATTCTGGTCTTTAGATTCCACATATAAGTGAGATCATATGGTATTTGCCTTTCTCAGCCTGACTTATTTAACTTAGCATAATATCCTCTAGGTCCATCCATGTTGCTACAAATGGTAAGATTTCATTCTTTTTTTATGGCAAAGTAATACTCCATTGTATAAATGTACCATAATTTCTTTATCCAATCATCCATTGATGGGCATTTCAGGTTTTTTTTCCATATGTTGGCTGTTGTGAATAGTGCTGCAGTAAGCATAGGGGTGCATATATGTTTTCGAATTAGTGTTTTGGATTTCTTTGGATAAATGCCCAGGAGTGGAATTGCTGGGCTATAAGGTAGTTCTGTTTTTACTTTTTTTGAGGAAGCTTTATACTCTTTTCTATAGTGGCTGCGCCAATTGTAATCCAACAGTGCATAAGAGTTCGTTTTCTCCACATCCTCACCAGCACTTGCTGTTTGTTGATTTATTAATGATAACCTTTCTTACGGGAGTGAGGTTTTATCTCATTGTGGTTTTTATTTGCATTTCTCTGAAGATTAGTGACATTGAACATCTTTTTATATATCTATTGGCCATCTGTATGTCCTCTTTGGAGAAATGTTTCTTCGTGTCCTCTGCCCATTTTTTAATTGGATTGTTTGTTTTATTGGTGTTGAGTTGCATGGGTATATATATATATATATATATATATATATATATATATATATACACACACACATATATACATATGTATAGATATATATAAATTTTGGATATTAACCCCTTATCAGATATATCATTGGCAAATACCTTCTCCCATTCAGTAGGATGTTGTTTTGTTTTGTTGATGGTTTCCTTTGCTGTGCAACAACTTTTTAGTTTGATGTGGTCCCATTTGGAAAAAACCTATAATTACTCTTGGAAAGAACTTAAACTCCTGTCACTCCCAGCAGAGTGCTTATTCTGCATCTTAAACAGTTCATTGGGTTTCTGTCGCAAACTCTATAACCACGACAGACCTTGGTTTATGACAGTTTAATAAACAAGTCTTTCTGGAGCCTGATTATGGAAATGGAGACAAAAGCAGTTCTGGAGTTGAAGCCTTGCACACAATATCAGGTTGCTTCGTGTATTTACTCAACCTTAGACTTGTAACCAAAATGCCCTGAACTCTGGTATTATGGAATAACAGAACTCTTGTTATAAGAAGGCAATCTTCATTGGGTAAATATGGATGTCACTCAAATTGGGGGTGTAATGTAAAACCCAGCACTTGCTAAGGCAAAGTGCTTTACACTCCTTTCTCAGTTAATGCTCACTTCAAGTTCTCTATGAAGGTGGTGGGTAGAAGGCAGGAAATATGTTTTTTGTTTTATAGCAGAGGAATTGAGCTATTTGACATCAGTTTGGAAATCTAAGCTTGGGACATTCAGAAAAGCGTCGTGGCCATAGGCACCTCCTCAGCACGAGTTGCTCCTAAGTGACTTTTCCCATAACCAAAGAGATGATGATTAAACAGAGTCATTGGAATGTTTGAAATCTCATTTTGCTTTGCTGTCAATAATACATTCCTTTAAATAAAACCCCCTTATAAGCACATATGTCACCTTACCTAGCCGTCTCTATTGTGAAAAACTCAGATTTGGGAGATGACATATTGGCATCCTAAATGCCCCAATTGTTATAAAATAGTTGATAAAGCTGAAGCCTGCCTCCATGTAATTTTTAGGCATTGGCCAATTTATTCATTTAGTAAATTATTGCAGAACATTTGCTACACGCTAGATACTACACAAGGTGCTGGTGATAAAACAAATAAAGCATTGTCCCTGCCCTCCATAAGACCTTCAGCAGCTGCTAAAGTAAAATGAGAATCAAAATCCAGGATATGAGATTAGATAAAGAATTGACTGGCCTCAAGAAATAATCTGTAGGTGGCCCAGATGTTAAATAAAATACATAACCGATACATAATCATTCTTCTGTTGAGTCAGAGTTATTTTTTAACCCAAATACAGTGAAGAGAAGAAGTTGAAATAATTAACTGAATTCATTTACTCATGTATCAGATATTTGTTGTTTGCATGCCTTTTCCTGCTCCCACAGAACTTACGGCACGTATTTACCAGTTTTCTTCTTCAGTTTTCGCCAGCTGTGAAAACATCACCATATCCGTTCAGTTCCCTACACCAAATCGTAGCAGTCATCCTTGAGTCTTCTCGTGCCTTCAACCTCAAACTTCCTCCGACCTCTCACCCCAACTCATGATCCAGAAACAAACTTTGCCAACTCCAAGACACACCCTGACTACCTTTCCCACCATCTCCACTGTCACTCTTCTCTCGCCTGTCGTCTCTCACTTGGCCCACTGCAGTGGAGCCCTAACTGTTCTCCCTGCTTCTGCTCTTTCCTTCCAACCCCAGCACACACCATCCATTCCTGACTCCGTAGCCAGAGTAAACTTTTTAAAACTGGAAACCAGGTTGTGCCATGTACCAGTGTAAAGTATCTTCACCTTGCACATGGAATAAAATCCACACTCCTTTTCCTGGGCTCTAAATGCACATGCAATTGAACTCCTTTCTCTCCAAGCTCAATTCCTACTATCATGGGCCACCTTTCTGTGCCTTAAATTCAACAACTTTCTTCCTGACATCAAGTCTTTGTATAGGCTGGTCTTTCTCATCTTCCCATAGCTGGTTCCCTCATCATTCAGATCACAGCGTAGACTCACATCCTCAGAAGTCTTCCTTGATCTCTCCCCTCACCCTCTCATCAACATGTCAGTTCTCTGTGTATACCGCTTATCAGCATCTGGATTATTTGAGTCGTTTTTGTCTATTGCCTCTAAAATTGAAGCTCAACATCTATCTAGTCTCTTCTGTGGCTATAGGCCCAA
>NW_017731601.1:1855671-1857142 GCF_001890085.2 Hipposideros armiger | reverse complement strand
TTTTATTGTAATGCTATTAGGTGGGCTCTGTTATGGGCTTGGATGATTCTAATAAGTCACCTCATGACCCGGGTGAACTACGCCTCAACAGTTTTTAGCTCCTTTTGATATGATTCTGTGTGACACAAGAAACTCTGGTTATTAACTTGGCTTCCTATATACCTGATTTATTAGTATCCTGGCTGCCAATAAAGGTATATTTCCCAATAAATATTAATAAGAACAGTGTTTGAGTTTGGTTAGCCTTAGTCCATCCCCTGAACTTACTCATCTCTGGGAAAAGCCAAATTCCACTATGTGGGTCCTCTAAGGCTGAAATACAGGCCCTGGCCTGAAGGCTGCACCAAGAAGACCCACCCCCAGAGTGACCAACAGGCTGCCCCCTGGACAGCAGTTCCCAGCGTATGCTTTGAGTCTAATCACTCACCTACTTACATTTTCCTATTTTTCATATACCACCCTCCCTCAAATTTCCCTTAAAGCTGGCTCTCCACGCAGAATAAGAAAGGCTGCTTTACAGTGAGTGCTGAGCTTCAAATGGCTCAGGAGTGACACCCGCCTATACATTTGATGTGTTTTTCTTTTAACCTGTCTTTGCGGGGAAAGGCTATATCTGCCAGAGACTTAATATTTTTAGAAATGTAATAGGCTCATTTAGAGGTAAATATTTTAAACAAGCCACCCATGCATTGCATTAACTGCACCTTATTGTGACATTATTACAAAGGCTTCAAGCCTTAAGGACTAAGAAACCTTTTAACACTCTGTTGAGTAAATGGTAATCCCTGGGTTGATGATCTGAGTTCACTTCCTTTAGTGTAGATCAGGCTGCTGAGGCGGGTGATATTTCAGTCATTTGAATGTCAGTCTAAGAGCACAAGCATCTCGGCTGCACATCATCAGAGCCCCGGGTCATTTACACTTGTGGTTGTTTTACTTCACAGCCCAGAGCCTTCCCTGAGCTGCTGTCATCCTGACCCAGCGGCCGCCCTTCACAGCCTCCTGACTCCACCCCCAACATCCTCTTTCAAGCTGACACAGAGCAGAGGCTGACCTTGTCCCATCAACCATTTACTTACACAGACCCAATTAATCTTTGGTTGCCAGTCAATCTAACTGACTTCCTTCCTTGAATACTATAGAATCTCACAGAGGGGATGCTTTTGGCTTCATTTGCTTCCATGTGGCGTGAGCTGTGGCTGAAACATAGACAGCTGCCCTGTGGAATGACTTGAGGACCCCTGACAACCCCAGGTGTCTTCCTGTTGAGTGTCAGGAATGGGTTCTCACCCCTACTCACTTTCCATTGTTCCTTAGGGATTCTTTTCAGATATAAGGAATTCCTAGAATAATTAATCAATTGCCTCCAGCCAGGAAGCCTGCCCTAAGACAGATTCCACCTGAGGATAATGAGAAAGGGATGAGAAAAGGCACTAAGGAAGGAACTGAATGTCCCAAGACATATGAGGGC
>NW_017731601.1:1847840-1853141 GCF_001890085.2 Hipposideros armiger | reverse complement strand
GAGATTAGTCCCCTTTTTCGGTAGACTTAGATTTTACCCTGGCTCTTAAGTCTGCTTCACATGCCCTTAGCCAAGTGGTATGTCTCGGGTTTGAGTTTCTTGATAGAAACCTACAGCCACTTACAATCTTTACCCGTGCCCTGTGCCCTTCCAGGTGTGGGAAGTCCAAAATCTCATTCTCTCTGCTCCTTCCCTTGGTTGTGTGTCCCTGAGTGACACAGAAACCAATGGCTTGGGCATCTTACAAACATCATAGGTAACTAAAATGGTGTTCTGAGCACCTGCTGTATGTAGGCATTGGTCTCTGTGTGTCACTCTTACGGCCCCATTAGAATTAGGCTGCCTATGTGTTACACAAGAGAGAGAGTCATTTGCTCAAGGTCACACAACCAGTGAGGGGTGGGGTTGGGATTCAGTCCCAGGTCTGACTCGACTTAACTAGCTGCTTTGAGCCGCCACACTAAGCTCCCTCTGATGTTCTGGGCTGTATGACTTCTCCACGTGTCCTGTGACATACGGACCCTGCCAATCAGAAACTGCCCTCCCCGCACAGCAATGCACTCAGTGTTATCTGTTGCTTGCATTTTTCTTTGGTATCCTACCCTCGAGCCTGATAAGCACACCCATATCTCTTTTAATTTAAGGGTTTCTGACGCTCAACACCTTTCAATAAAAATATTAGGGATATTGCTTGTAGTTCTTCCTCCTGGGAACTTACTGAAAACAAAGACAGTCAACTTATTCAGATAGTTAATATTGTCTATTTCTTTCCTTCCTATGCTCAGGTGTTGTGTGTGTCATAAGTATGTTGCGAACACTTAGTTGTTCTATGATTTACTTGTACAAATCGTCGATTGACTAGCTGCACGGAAGCACATTTCAGAGCAAAGCTTCCATTCTAGGGTTAAGGTAACAATGGGGAGACTCAGGTTTATCCTGCCCGTTCCCTCTGCACAGTGTAGCTGGTCTTACACAGTGCTGGTTCTTACACAGGACACCTCAACCCAGTGGAGTGTTTTCCAGGCTGGCCAGAAGAGCCACATCATATCCCGTCACTTCACACCATTCCAGTACTCCCAGGGCTCTCAGGACTCTCTGTTGGAGTTTCTGCCAGCTGTGTGCATGCTCAGGCTGAGAGGAGGGCAGGTCAGAAACACTGGGGAATTACCAGCCCTGGAGAAGCCCTAACCAGTGATTAATTGAAAGGAATGGATGAGTAGTCCACCTTCCTTGCCTCTCAAGTAGAACAATTCTGAGGCATATTGTACACCATCTCCCGGAGGCCCTTCCAGGAATTAACCCACAGAGGTTACCTGCCCCAAATGCATCCTATCCTATATTGGCTTGCTCCAATTTCTCTGTCTTATTTATTCTCTGCCAGTGCCTCCTGGGAGAGCCTCCCAGATAAACTTAGAGTCTGCTTCTGGGGAACCCAGCCTAACACACCCACGTTTCCTGGACTTCTATCATTTCTTGTCACATAAAGCGCCCACCTATCAAATAAGAGTTGGACTGGAACTTCCAAGTCATCTAGCTCCATGTAGACCTGCAGGGTGGAGAGAGGGCAAGGAGGCAGGACTCTGGCCATTCCCTTCAACCAGAGCAGAGAAATGTCTATGTGTTTTACCTCTAATATTCCATCTGAACTGAAGATACCAAACCTTGGGGGAAAAAATATGCTTGAAAACCATGGATCTAGGCAAACTAATTACCCCACTCAGAAATCCTGTCTGTATGCATTTCCAATTGCTACTGTAACAAATTGCCACAAACTTGAAAACAACAGAAATGTGAAGCGCTGGAGGCCAGAAGTCCAAAATCCAGGTGTCAGCAGGGCCATGCTCCCTCCAAAGGCTCAATGGAAGGCTGCTTCCTTGCCTCTTCCAGTTTCTGGTGGCTCCAGGCCGTCCTTGGGTTGCGGCAGCAAAGTTCCCGTCTCTGCCTCCATTTCACATGACCTTGTCCAAAGTGTGTGTCTTCTCCTTTTTTGTCTTTTATGACAATTCTCATTGGATGTTGGGCCCACCCAGATAATCCAGGGTGATCTTATCTTGAGATCCTTAACTTAATTATGTCTGCAAAAATCCTTTTTTCCAAAGACTGTCATAGTCACAGGTTCTTGAGCTCAGGACATATCTTTTGGGGAGCCACCATTCAACCCACGCTCTCATCCATAGCGCCTCTGGCCAACAACATATGATCACAGATCAAACTTGTAATGATTAGCAACTCCTTCTCTCACAAGACAGTGGATTCCATGTTTGCGAAACTCTAATTTCATAAAAGCTAGTCTTCAAATTGTGCACAATATTCTGCCCAAATCGGCTCCCTGTAACTTTCCCCCATCACTCCTGATCCTGCCTCTGGAGATACCCAGGGGAGATTCAGTTCCTCTCCAGTCAGACTAATGAATAGAACTGACCCTAAACATTCTGGGTCAGAGAAAGATGAAAGCCTATGAATCCAGGGCCATCTGGACAAGCAATTCAATTTACTTCATTAATTATTCACTATGTGTTTACATCGTGCCATGTGGTGGACAGTGCAGAAGATTCTAAGATGGATAAGACAGTCCGGGATCTGCAGTATGTTACCATCTATCTAGCAGGGCAAAAGGACATGCTCACAGATAACTATACTGCGTAGTATTATGTAAATGACTATAACACAAGTAAAAGCTGATGGCGGTCATAAAAGAGGATTAACAAAGTGTAGTGCGTGTTAGGTGATCAAGGGTAGACGTGGTCACTCCCACCAATCTATTCTCTACACAGAACCCAAAATGAGTTAAAGAAAAAGCTGAGCTCAAAACTATACAGAGGTTTTCATGAAAAAGAAAACAATCCAGCTCCTAGTATGGCCTCTCCCGGCCGGCCCCTGCCTGCCGCTCAGCCTTGCCACACACCCACGATGCTCCTGGAGAAGCACCAGCCCATGTTCAGCTCCGCAGACAGGCCGAGCTCTGTTCTGCCCCAGGGCCAGCCATCTCCCCAGCTACTCCCCGAGCCCGTCTCCTCTCACCTCAATTCTTTGCTCATCCTTTAAGTGTCAACCCCAAAGACAACATTCTAGACTCCCTCCCTTAAAATAGGTGCTCTTTCATATTCTGGCCCTTGGCTTTTCTTTCTTTTCTTTTCTTTTCTTTTCTTTTCTTTTCTTTTCTTTTCTTTTCTTTTCTTTTCTTTNGGGTTTGTTCAAGGTGATGAGACCACATGACCTGGGTAAGCTATCTTACTCCTCTGAGGATATATACAGCTGAGAGGTTTAATGATGTTCTGTATGCAAAGGGCTTACTGGAGTGCCTGCATGCCACATAGACGTATTATAATAGAGACAGACACCACTCTTTGTTGAGTTTGACCTTGGCCAGATTTGGCTTCACTCAAGAACACAAAAACATGCATCAGTTGCTATTTCAACAAATGTAAGGCAGAGGTATATAGAATGAGGACACAGCTTCAGTCGTTAGTATTCAGAGCATTCGAAATACATTCAGATTACTGTAGGAAGATAACTGTTGTCTACAGGAGATGCTCAGGTCAGCAGTGACCTGGATTTGTTGAGCTTTTCACCCATATGTAGAGACTGGTGTTTGTGGGGCAAGCCCTGATAAGGAAACAGGCATTGCCCAGAGAGTGAGAAACTTGAGTGGTAGGGAAGGGCAGTGGTCCAGCACACCTTCCAACACCAGGAGCAACACCCCCTCATACCATCCCTGGAGTTCATGGGATCCATGCTGTCCATTAGAGCAAAAATTGGGGAATATATTTGGATCCTGTAGTAGACCGAATAACAGCCCCCACCCCAAAGATAGACAAGTCCTAATTCCTGGAAACCGACTATGTTAAATGACATGATAAAGGGAAATAAGGCTGCTGATGGCATTGTGGTCGCTAATCGGCTCACCAGGAAATGGGGACGATTATCCTGAATTATCCTGGTGGACCTAATGTAATCACGAAAATCTTTAAAAGTAGAAGAGGGAAGCAGAAGAGAAGGTCAGAGTGATGACATAAGAAGGATTTCACCCACTATTGCTACCTTTGAAGGTGAAGGAAGGGGCCACGAGGGCATAAATGCAGACCACAGGAAGAGTCCAAGGGGGCCTCTCCCCCAAGCCCACAGAAGAAACACAGCCCTGCTGATTCCTTGATTTTCACCCAGTGAGACCCATGTTGGACTTGCGATCTACATAACTGTGAGGCAGTCAATGTGTGTTGTTTTAAGCCACTAAATTTGTGATCATTTCTTACAGCAGCCATAGGAAACTAATACAGACAGGTCCCTTCTGAGGCAGGGGTCCAGCTGCCCTCCCACCAGGGACAATTTGTTCATTTTTTCAGCCTCTGAAGAGAGCACCTTCCCATCTTTAACCTGAAGCTAAAAGCTTCCCAATTCCACATCTCACTGTGGCGTATACACAGATCCCCCAGGTGATCACCAGCGTTCAGGCGTGGTAGGGAGTCAGTGGAATGCTGAGGAAACTGCGTGCATTAGGGGAAGTCACCGTGGAACTCACCTCAGAAGTTTTCAGACCACTGCGTCAAAAGAAGAAATAAACATTAAGGAGGTTGTTAGAGATTTGACTCGGCAGTGCCAGGGAGAAGGAATTCAGAGACAAAATGTGTCCTGTATCTCAAGTTTACCTTTATTGTTCCAAAGAATAGAGGGGATCTTAGAACGCTGTCATCTTAAAGCACAATGTGTTGAGGTAAAGATGGAGTGGCAGTATTAATGGAATTGCCTTGCTTTAGTAGGTTTAAGGCAAATCCTTAACATTATATTCCTGCCGTTTTCTAAATTAAATTTATAAGAATATTAAGTATCCTGCTGTGCCGAGTGAAAGCTGCATTCTTGTAAAGGACTTATAATCATATTAGAAAGCTGGAGGGTGAAGTTTGTTCCTGCCATCAAAGTCACAAAGTAAAAAATAGTCTTACATTGTGCATTTTTACAATGGTAATCCTTTTGGGGGTATATAACACCACAAAGAATTTCACTGATAGTGTTTCGTTAATCCTCAGAACATCCCCAGTAGGGAGGTGTATTTTTATCTCCACTTTGCATATGGGACAACTGAGGCACAGTGAGTGTCAGCAATTCGCCTTGGCCTGCCAGTGGGTTGACAGCACAGCTTGTACCAAACTCCAGGATCTCAGCCTGAAGACGATTCACACCATTCATCAGACAGCAGTCAGCTTTCTAATCTACCTTTCTGCAGGTACACAAATGGCTCCAGGAGGACTCTGCATCATTCAAATTTTGTTTTCAAGTTCCTCAGGAGAAAGACCCTATAAATAG
>NW_017731601.1:1815954-1844210 GCF_001890085.2 Hipposideros armiger | reverse complement strand
AGGGAGGAAAACAATGTTGGGGGACTTGGGGAAGGGAACATTGTGTTTTTCCAGGACCCATCAGCTCCAAGTCAAGTTGTTGTCCTTCAGTCTTAGTTGTGGAGGGCGCAAGCTCAGCTCCAAGTCCAGTCACTGCTTTCAATCTAGTTGCGGGGAGGTGGGGGGGGGGCGTAGTCCACCATCCCATGTGGGAGTTGAACCGGCAACCTTGTTGCATACTGAGCAACCCGACCGCCCGCCAGCAGCTCATGGCTGCTCAGCTCAAGGTGCCGTGTTCAATCTTAGTTGCGGGTGGGCATAGCCCACCATCCCATGCAGGAGTCGAACCGGGAACCTTGCTGCTAAGAGCACGTGCTCTTACCAGCCCAGTGGCAGCTCACTGCCCATGTGGGAATCGAACCAGCTACCCTGTTGCTCAGAGCTCACACTCTTAACCAACTTCCCCACTCGGCTGGCACCCCCTTGACTTTTCTTCATTGACTTTTCTTCATGCCATTTATTACAGTTTGCAATCACGGTGCGATGATTATGCATTGGAGGTGGCGCTTGGCCATTCGATAGCAAGCTTCATCACAGCCATTGTTTCTCCCAATGTCCACATGGCCTATCACAGTGCCCGGATGATAGATGTCCAGTCGAGACATTTGCCAAAATGGGGATTCAGTGATGAACGAATGAAAGCAATTGGATAGTTTTCCTGAAAAAAGTGACATTTGAGGAGAATGTTGAAGGAATTGTAGAGATGGGGCAGGAAAAACATCCAGGGAAGATAAATAATGTAAAGTGGCAAATAATAGTGTTTGGTTTTAACACCATAAGAATGTTAGCTGTTATGATCCTAGGGCAAGGATCAGTTACCTTTTTCCATAAAGGGATGAACAGTAAATATTTTAGGCTTTGGGGGCCATGTGGTCTCTGCTGTAGCCATGGAACACTGCCATTGTAGTGTCACCTCTGACAGAAAATGTTTGAACAAGTGCATGTGGTTGTTTTCTAACCAATGTTTATTTACAAAAAACAGGTGATGGCCTAACTTTGACTCATGGGTTGTAGTTTGCTGGCCCTGGGCCCAGGGGATAGTGGGAAGACTGGAATTAACTGGGGGTTGGTGCAGCACCCTTAATGCTAAGCTGTGGAGTCATTACCTTCCTAGACAGGTAATAGGGAACCACAGCAAGTTTTTGGAAAAAAGGGTATGTGATTAAAGTGGGTTTTTTTAGTATGATTAATCTGGCAGCACCATCTGATGTACTCAACCAGAAGGGATTAGAGGCACAGAGAGGAATATTAGGAATCTACTGTAATTATCTAGGTAGGAGATGTTAAGCATCTCACCTAAAAAGATTGAAAGTGAAGCGATGAGAGACATTGCAAGATTAACACTATTGTTTTATCCTGGGTATAGAAAATGGTGTAGGGCTAGTAGAGAAGAAACAGGCTAGTAGGAGGAGGAATATCTTTGGTGTTGAGGAGAAATGGTCAATTGAATTCCCACGTGTGCAGTTTAAGATATCAGGAGAGTGTCCAACAGACCAGAGACAATTTAGGGTTCAAGCGAAGGATTCCAGTTGTCGATGCCGACTTGGGTTACAGTGGAGAGAGAGGGAAGGCATGGAGCCCAGGGACCCATATTGGAGACACTGTCCTTTGAGACAGCAAGTGGAGGAAGAAAGCGTTAGCAAGTGACCCAGGACAGCAGAGGGCCACAGGAGGCAAACGGGGAGTTGCAAGAAGGCAATGTGAGATCAGGCCCCAACAAATCCATCTCCGGACAGCAAACAAAAAGAAAATGTTTCTGGGATTAGTTTAAGAAATAAATCCACAACATGGTGCCTTAACCAGAAATGAGGTACTAAAATTAGCCCAAGTGAGCCTGGCCTCAAGTTCGGCACCGCCTCGTTCTGTTCTGTTCCAGAAACTGCATCACAAAGAACGGGACACAGGACAGACACAGACCCATTTGCTTTCTTTATTCTAGGCAGGCTCGCATACTTCAGATGACCTGAAAAAAATTCAATAATCTGTTCATTTGCTTGAGTCTCTCTGCAACTCTATGGATGGGTGATTTATCAGACCAGGCAGGGCCAGTCCAGGCATCGTCCACATTTCCTCGGATGCCCTGATGCCAAAGCACATTATCAGGACGCAGGCTGTTCTGTCCAGAAAACAATGGCTCGTGGTTAATACCCCCCTGTTGGCATATAATAGGGGAGATGACTGGCGATGATGCCAAGGGCAGAGAGTTCACTGCAGCCCAGGTCGGTCCTTCCCTCGAAGCCCGTCTCTTTGCTCTGCACCCCCTCGGCTGCCCTTGCTGTTCCCAGGAAGAGTCGGCTGTGTCTGTTCTTTAGAACAAGGGCTCCGAGTCCTCCTTGACCCCAGGTGAAATCTGGAGGGAAAGTGCCTCTCAGCAGAAGGCTGACACAGGCTGATTTCACTGTTTTGTTTTTTGTGTGTATTTGTTTCTTTCTTTCTTTCTTTCTTTCTTTTTTTTTTTTTTTTACTTCCCACTCTCTAAGTTGAAGGCATTTGACCTCAGATTCGTGTCGTTAGCCCAGCAGAGAAATTAGATGAAGCAGGAGAGAGATGATCACAGATAACCTTTCCTGAAAGGGGTTCAATTTGTTCTTAGCTGCTGGTTTCGGCACTCTTTCCTGGTATGCTCCAATTTCAACTACTGTGTATTATTTTCTGTGGATTCTCTTTGTGGAAAGATTTACCACTCTGCATTTCTTGGAAGAAAAAAATAGAAACTTCTGAGGCATCTTTGGGGATTTTACAATCAGGAAGTAGAAAATTGCGCTTCAACGTTGAAGCTAATGAGAGATCATGCTGTAATGGATGGGACATAAGGTTCTGTGTCTGTGGCGGGGAGGGATGGAGGGCACAGGCTATCAGCCTGCTGCTGTTCTCTGTCACCAGAAAAATGTCAGCTCTGCCATCTGACAAGGAAAGTTTGCAGCCTAGAACATGTCAAACGGCACGTGAAAAACAACTGTTACCAAGTCAGGTGACAACAATGCATCTGATTTTCACCAAGTCACCTGGCTACGGGGATAATCAGTCAGTTATTTCTCTAGAGTGTCTTGCAATCAAGTTTCTCTGTGAATACATTTCAAATTTTAGCAACACTACAGTGTTGCAGGGATAAAAGCTACCAGCCATCAATTGAGCTGTGTGAGTCATTCCCCGTTTGCCCTGCCAGGTCCATTTTCCGGCTTTCTCTGTGCTACAGGAGGCTGACCTTCATGAAGCTCCGTGTTCTCTGGCCTCTGATTGGGTTCATCTAATACAGCAGTTCTCAACCTGTGGGTCGCGACCCCTTTGGGGGTCGAACAACCCTTTCACAGGGGTCGCCTAAGACCATCAGAAAACAAAAAGATATTTACATTACGATTCATAAGAGTAGCAAAATTACAGTTATAGAGTAGCAACGAAAATAATTTTGTGGTTGGGGGTCACCACAACATGAGGAACTATATTAAGGGGTCGCGGCATTAGGAAGGTTGAGAACCGCTGCTTTAATAGGATAACACAGATAGATCAGAGGTGTGAGAGGTCAGGGTCCATATCCCCATCCCCTTTCGACTCCCTCTCTTCCCTGCCCAGGTTTGGGCAGTAGCTGTGTTCTGCCATGTGGCCCCTCTTGTGGGCTCTAGTCACAGGGTCTCCTTTTGGCCCTGCAGGGGCAGGGGTGTTAATGATTTCCCACTGCTTCCTCCTGGGTGTTTTCCTGTCCCCTGTTGGTTCCCTGTTACCTGCTCACACCTCTGGAAGTGGACCCTTACTTAACCACTCTACACTGAAACCCTGTAAGGGTGCCATCTATTTCCTGACTGCTCCCTGAATGAAACAGCAGCCATGTTTTAATGATACCATTTGTAAAATAATGTAAAGGGAAGGATTACAGTAACCATGTCTATCCCAGTCAAAATTTAACAGGCACATTGGGAAGCTTAATAGAATAATTCTAAATTTCATCTAGAATAAAAATATTCAAGAGCATAGTCAGAAAAAATCTGGAAAAAATAATAAAAAGCAAAAGTGATGAACGTGCTCTCAATTTATCAGATGTTACAGTTGATTATAAAATGTCACTCATTGAAACAAACTAACACGAGTGCAAGAATAGTAGACAGATCAGTTAAAGAGAATAGAGAACCTAGAAATCTACACAAGATATGGGAACACTCTTCAGGAATATAGTTTATGAAAATGTAGTATTTCTATTCTAATCATTAGGTGAAATAACCATTATTTAATAAAAGGTGTTAAAGTAACTAGCCAGCCATTTGTAAGAATTAAAAAAGCTAGATTCCCAGCTTCACTACTCATATCACAACAAATTATAGAGGAACCAAAGATTTTAATAGCAGGTGGGGGTGGGGAGCGGGGGGTGGGAGAAGAAAGCCAAACACTAAAAGTATTAGAAGAACACATATTTGAATATTTTTATAATCTTGGAGCAAGTGTATGTGTATTTCTAAGTATGTCAAAAAATATGAAATGGTATAGGATGCATTATTATTATATAAATACAAAATTGTGCTTAAAGACAAATGTGAAGAAAAAAATACTGACAAAACTTTAGTTCCTGGCAGTTCTGTAGAATAGATAGATAGCCTGATTTTTTTCTCTGCTAAAAGCAACTAAAAATTGCTGGATAAAAAAAAAAAAAGAATTAAAGCTCTTTAAATATATTGCTGAGCTGGGGAGAAAATTAAGGAATTTGCAGAGTTCAAAGTAAAATTAAAGTAGGCCTCTGTGAGATAAGTGACAACTGAAAAGATTTTCACTTTGAGAGTGTTTGCTAATCCTGGTGACACACATCTTCTTTTTCTTGATGGTTGTACAGGGAAAAGGGGACAAGATAAAGCAAGGACCTGCACTGGGACCTCCAAGGGCTACACTTTTATTGTATGGGTGAATGAGCACTAAGCCCTTTGACATAGAGAGCAAGGAAACTGGCCTGTGGCTACCTTGACAATGAGTGGACAGGTCCATTCATTGGGAAAATCCTTCCCTGAGGAATCCCCAACCTTTGCAGGGCTCTGCAGCTGGAGTTCTTATTATATGATGTAATCAGACCAAGAAACATCAAGCTGGCAGTGGCCCCCCAGCAATTGGCACATGCACAGCTCCTCCCAGAGAAAACAGCAGGTGTCAAAAAACTTTCAGAGATAATGTTAAAAAAAAAAAAAAGGAAAAGAGTTCATAGTCAAAAATAAAGGAAATGAGGCACCAGAAGCAACAGCCAGCAGATAAAAACTGGCGAAGTGCTTAGATATCAGACATATCTGACACAAACTATAAAATAGCAGACTTGGAAAAGAAACATATTTCCAAAATGAACCATATAATCATTAATATTAAAAACTCAGTGGGTGGGTTAAATGGAAGATTAGACACAGCTGGAGAAAAATTAGTGTCCTGGAAGATAGATTGGAAGAAATTACCCAGAGTAGCACATAGAGTGTCAAATAGAACTTTAAAAAGCACAGTTGAGAGATATACAAGACAGACGAAGTCTTGTATATATCTAATAGGAGTTCTAAAAGATTGTAGAACAGCAAAGAAACAATACTCAATGAGAAAATGGCCAGAATTTTTTAAAACTGTAGAGATACCAAAGCTCAAATTCAGAAAATTCAGTGAATCTTAGGGAGAATAAATGAAAACAAAGCCATACCTACGTAGGTCATAATGAAACTGCAGAACCCCACAAATAAATACATTTAAAAGCAGACAGCGAGAAAAGTCAGATTACCTAAAAAAACAGAGGTTAGACTAACCATCGATTTCTCAACAGCAACAATGTAACTTGTGAAATACCATCATCATTGTGCTAAAAGAAAACATGAAAACATAAAATCTGTCTTTCCAGAATGAGAGTGAAGGGGTTGCCAGTTAGCTCATGTGGTTAGAGTGCAGGCTTATAAGACCAAGGTTGCTGGTTCGATTCCCACATTAAAAAAAAAAAAAAAGAATGAGAATGAAATAAAGAGAAGTTCTCAATTAAAAATCAAAGCGTCCACCACCAATAGACTCTTACCAAAGGAAATTCTGACGGTAGATACAAAATGATTCCAGAAGAGTTTGTGAGAAAGAAGAAATCATTAACAAAGATACTGGTAAATATAGGGTATATCGGAAGAAAAAAATGATGTGAAACAGTGATAATATCTAATTTATGGAGTTAAAAAAGATTAAAGTAAAATATTGGGCAACTGAAACATGTAGTTTTGGTCTAGTTGATGTTAAAGTGTTTAAGGAGCTATTATTTGGAAGAGTATAAAAGAATAGAAATATATATATATATATATTTAAATAAATATAAATATATAAATATAAATAAATAAATATGTAATATATCTGCCCCCAGTTCTTCTCACAGAGCTCCTAAAACCCTTGTAATTTCCTAAGTGATGAGAACACTAGGGGTATTTCTTGTTCTAATGAGGTGACTCAGAGTAGACTTCTAGATAACTCCTGGATGGGAGCTGGTGACCAGAAAGACCTACCCACAATTAGAAGCTTGGAATTTTCAGCCCCACCCTCATCCTCCAGAGAGAGGAGAGGTGCTAGAAATGGAGTTAATAACTGACCATTCCTATGTGAAGACCCCTCCATAAAATTCCAGTAGTGGGTGGTTTGGAGAGCCTTCAGGTTGGCTAGCACATTACAGCGGAAGGATGACATTCCCCAGTTCATAGGGACAAGAAGGTCCTGCTCTCAGGACCTTGCCCAGTGTGTCTCTTCATCTGTATCCTTTATTATATCCTTTAATAAACTGTTTAACATGTTTCCCTGAGTCCTGTGAGCCATCCTGGCAAATTAATCGAATGCAAAGGATGGGGCTTTGGAACCTCTGATCTACAGCAGGTTGGTCAGAAGCACAGGTGATAACCTGGGCTTGCAGATGACATTAATATGTGTGTGTGTGTGTGTGTGTGTGTGTGTGAGAGAGAGAGAGAGAGAGATGGGAGTGGAAGACAGTCTTGTAGGACTGAGCCCTTAACCTGTGGGATCTGATGTTATCTCTGGGTAAAAGTGTTAGAATTGAGTTTATTGTAGGACACCCACTTGGTTTCTGAGACTTGCTTGTTATCTTGGGGGAAAACTCCACACATTTGGTGACCAGAAATGTCATGATTGAAGTGTTCTTTGTGAGTAGTAAAGGAGACACAGTAGGAAAGACCTGAGTTCTTCCCTACATAGGAAGGAAAAAACTGAGTTTTTTAAGTACAAAGAATAATAAAAGCAATTAACTTTAGACTTTTAAACTATCAAAATATCTAGGGAAACTACTAAAAGAATAGAGTATAAGCTCCAAACTTATAGAAAAAAGAAATAAAGTGAGAAAAGTTTGGGGTAGAGTAAGACTGAAATGCATTATTTAAGTGATTATACATATATATATATATATATATATATATATATATATATATATATAATGCGCCGGGGGTGCCAAACAATGTATACAAGTGGACACTTCGGTCAATGTTGCTCAAGCAAGTAGTTCGCTGTAATCATAAGTGTCTGAACACTGATGGTAACCACTTTGAGCACCCCTTGTATTTGAAGAAATCAAATCTTTGTTGTATTCATCTTTTGTTTTGCTATTGGTATATATTGAGTATTACAATTTTAATATAGTTTTTCCCTTTCTTAAAATGTGCATATGTGTACATTTTTTGGCACCCTCTGTATATAAAATATTCATTTACCTCTTCTAACTACTACCCTATTTATTATTTTCTCCTTATTGCCCAAACTATTCTACCCTCTACCTTCTCATTGCCCCCTCACCCCCCAAACGTGTACACACACTCCATTTTTTTTTTTTCATTTTCATCCACGCAACCATCGTTCCAATTTCTTGGACTAGGAGTCATGATTTTTCCTTTATGCATATAACCAGCTGTACAATATTAAATTTAAAAACATTTCTCCAGTAAATAATATTCTTAAAGGCAGAAAATAAGATCAGAGAAGAGGCTGCGATGGAGAGCGTTGGTTTTTCCATTGTTCGCCCCTCCTTTGGACACCCAGCTAGACCACAGGTGTCAGCTTCCCTTATAGTGAATGCCTGAGTGCTCATGAGTGGAATGTGCGTACAAACACTGTTTGCTACTCCCAGGCCTGGCCAGGAAAACCCCCTCAGCCCCTCCTTCATGCTCTTTCTTCCTTCAGGATGCCTGCACACACACCCCTCCCCGCCCACAACATCGCCACCCAGGACAACGCAATGCCACATGCTGACATGGCAAAGCTGCCATCAGCCTGGGCTCTCTGAATGGTGGTATGGGGCCTTCTACTCCACGCCAACCCCAGATTACTGGGGGACTGAAGTGAATGTTGGCCCATAAGCTTTTGAGTCTATTTGCTTCCACTGTCTTACTAAACTAAACTTACTTACCTAACTAAAACGGTGCTCATGATGGCCTGAGAATGAACAATGTTTTCTCTAAGGGCTTTTTGTGAAGTCCTCTTCAGATGAGTCCTTAAACACTGTGTGGTGTTTCACCCATGAATGCCAGACTTACCTCATTAGTTAATTTGATCTCCTGGGTGCAGAACTGGTCATCTTTTCACTCAGTGTGATACAGAAACACACTCTGTGGGGCTCATCTCAGATGCCCAACATGAAGCAGAACAGTCTTCTCCACTGGAACCATTTAGTCTGTTACAATTACAGAAGGGACGGGACGCTGAGACTGCAATTTTACAAGTGCTAAAATAGCAACGGCAAGCCTCGTATTTAGAGAAAACAAAAGGTTTAAAGCGACAGTTATAACAAGAACATGGCATGTGCTGTTCTGAAACAGGTTGCAGAAATTTCAGGAGAGGTGTCTCCTCAGAACAAGCTCGCGGCTTTGACTGCTCTCCTTGATCCTGAGACGTTGTCTGAGTACAGAGGATCCGTTAATACACATCCCACAAATCAGACTCCAGAAGCCTGAAGAAATAATCCGGGTATTTGTTAAATGTTTTCTGGAAGGAGTAATGCAGGGCTGTCCTAAATGGGACACACAGAAAAACATCTTCAGATTCCCCTTCACCCAGCCGCCTCCACCCCATCCCTCCAGGGGCTGCAAAGGCACACTTCCCCCCACGGCAATTGCTTTCCGTTTTCCTTCTCTTTTCTCTTCCTCCTTGCCACAGCCCTCTCTTCATTCCTGCTGTAAATCCTGCTACCTACTCTATCACTTCCCCAGATAGCCCACTCCTCACACCACACCTTAACTGCCATGGAGGGTCCCAGGGAAAAGTACAGGGGGCCGGAAAGGAAGAGATTGTGAATTCTTATGTGTTACTATTTTGTCCCTATCATAATGACCTGGCAGCTTTATGAGAGTGTATTGATCATCTAATTCTTTTCTATGCTCTTTGCGCTTTTCAGGAAGAAGCTCTTAGTTCTCCAGCAGCCCCACAGCCCTTAACTAAACGAATAGGGAAGGTTTCAGGGAAGGGCAAAGCCCAGGATTTAAGGGTGAGCTTTGTTCTCTACTGAACAAATACCAGTTGTCATTCTGAGTTATCATTTTGGGGAGGCTAATGCTCTAGTCCATTGACATAAGTGGCAGAGAACTAACTGTTTGGTGTATTCCCATCTTACCCAGGACTCGAATGCTGTGGACTTCAGAGAAAAGCAGTTCTGTAAGGCTTAACTGTCCTCCTCCATATGGTCTTTAAGCACAGGTACACTGCCTGGAGCTTTCCCTGAAGCAGGCTAGTAGGAGCGCCTGCCCTCGGCTGTCAGTGACTGTATCTCCACCCACATTCTTGCTCTACAAGTGGAATGATGGTGATGACTTAGCACTTCTCTGCCTACATCCCATCAGACCCAGGGCCTGCAGCAGGGTGATCTTGTGAGCCAGTGAGAGCAGGAGAATATGAGATCTCTAACATCCTGTTCAGTCCCAGCCTAACGAGAGTGATGTTAGGGCTAGAAAGGGCCTGAGGCAAATGCCCTAGCCCCTATGACTTGTGGCAAGTCCCTATGGATAGTACCCGCCATTGGCCACCAGGGCCAGTGTTGTGGCAGGGCTGGCCTTTTTTATTGGTGTCTGAGGGTGAGGTGTCTAGGATTTCCTAGGTTCATTCTGTATTGGCAAATTTAAAGCATATGAGTGGGAATTAGGGTGTGGGAGAAGTGGGGTCACCCAAGTTGTTAGCTATCTAGGTTACCCAAGGCTTTCTACAAGGGAGCTTCATGGGTGGAGCGGCCCAGCTCTTTATCTAGTTGTGTAGCTGGCAATGTGTTTATTAGGGATGGATGCCTTGAAATGGATGCCTTGGCAGCCAAAGCCTTCCTAGTGAGACCTGAAGTCCTCTGAGCTAGGAGACCAGAGTCCTAGTGCCAGATAATCCGCTCATTTCACTTATTGGGGAAGAGGGCCCTGTGTCTCTAGGGGCTCATGTTTCCGTGGCCCTTTTCATTTGCTCTGAACCCTCAGATGGCTGGCAGCCCACCTGGCACCTCACCCCCAGAGCCTCTGCCACACATTGCAGTGTACTGGGTTTCTGGCCCCCCTGAAAATGTCAGGTTATCTACCTTCATTTCCTTTGTGACCTTTGCAGTTGTCAAATGAGCTTATGGTCTTCTTTTCCCTCTAGTCTTTTACCCTTGAAGTGAAATAAGGCTACACATTAATTAACTTGGTTTCCCGGACACTCTGCTTGGAATGTCTTTGGTAGTTCTTTGCTGTCTAATATAACATGTGTGTAGAGGCATGGCTGCACTGCCCTTGCCGCATACACTGTGTTTTCAGAGGCGGCATGACATAAGTTTGTATAGCTAGAAGGACCCGGTCTGTTTGGGTAGCTTCTATTAGCCTTAGTTGACTTTGGTGAGATCATATTAAAATTTCATGCTTTCCAGGTGTGTAAAATTGATGGAGCATAAATTAGTTGGCTGATCTATGCATTTTTGCTCTATTGTTTGAGAATTACTGACTCCGGGAAGCTCCCTTGTAGATACAACCATCCCTGCATGGATCCTAGACAATATACCAGTGTTAGTGTTTGTCACAAAGTGTGTGGAGGGAAAAAAAAAAGAATTCTCTGGAAAGTCAAACAATATGGTTATTTTTACATAATCTTATTTTTTTTCTCCCCATCATTTCTGAAGAATGTACATCCCACAGTGATGTGGGTGATCTAATGGCACTTTGTACCAGTAGTATTAAAAATTAGAGTGACAGATTTAATCTCAAACTCTATGGTTATTTTCTAAAATAATCACATGAAAGCTTATATGGAAAATGTTTCAAATAGGAAGGTGATATGCTAGCCTTAAATACCGAGGTAATTTAGTGCAGACTAATTTTTGCAATAATTAATACAATAACAAATGTTCACCTTGGAATACCTTAAATATAGACATCTTGATGCATGTAAAGTTAATAAAAACTCAAAGCCTCCTAATTTAACTATATTTTGCTTTTGTGAAGATGAAACAAAATTTAAGGACGTGTGATACCATGAGTAATTAGTTATTTGCCTTTTGTAGTTGGCACAGCAAAATTTATACAACCCTTGACCAAATTAAAAAAAAATCCAACAGTTTAATAAAAATATATGAATCTGTGTGGTATAAAGGAAGCAGTATGCTAGCTTGAATAGTTTCCCCTCAACCTCAGACCTATTTTGTACTGCCAGATGAAAATTTCATGCTAGTTCCCTCTTCAAGGCCTCTGTACCCGTGGCTACCTTTCTGGTACTCCTCGGCCTGCCTAGTTTTTGCTCATCCCCTCTGCTTCAACTTAAGTCACTACCCAGGAGAGGTTCCCTCAACCCCACATCAGCTCAGCTAGCCTGACATTCTATTTTCCTCCTAAAGCCTGTACTTCCTATATCAACCATACTGATTCTGTGTTTACCTTCCCTGGTGGGTTATACACCCCTCTAGGGAAGGGGCTGTTTTTGCTTTGTATAGTCCCTGGCATTATTGAGTGAATAGGTTTATATTCAAGATTGACATTTGAACAGCTTAGGATGGGCTCTTGCATCTAATAGCTATGTCACATGTGTACATGGACTTCAGTGAAAGGGTAAGGGGTGTCCAAGAATACACCAAGAGCATTATCTAATGGATTCCTTGGTCTTCTTTCACTAAACAGATTTTTTATTAATTATTTTCAGCACAGTTACAGTAAATTTTATTGAGCTTTATGCCAGGTATCTTATAGGATGATAGTACAGTTAGCAAAACAGCCTTTTTTCTCTGTAAGCAAGTTAGATATTGGAGATATATGCTACTAGATCTGTGTGCTAAGGGTAATGTCAGCAACTTTTAACTTTAAAATGATTAACTTATGTGGAACATAAAGAATAAACATATAGAATCCTTAACCTAGAATGCTTTAGCAATGACAGTTAAATTTGCTTTTTAGTTAAGTTGTCTGAAAAAAATTCAATTATTTGTTAGTATTGCTAGTTATGGAATGAAAAAAGCATACCCATGAGAGGTCAATACCAAGTTCAGTTTATTCACAATAAATGTCTTAGTTTCAATGTGATTGGAACATAAATTGACTCTTATCCAAATGATGAAATTCAGGAATCTCTCAAAATATGTTATTCCAAAATGCACAGCTTACTACTATTCAAAGATATGAGAAATACCTTGATTGAATGGGCTAGTCTCCTAAAAACTTCACACATTCTAAATTTGTTAAAAAAAAACCTCAAATGCGCTCAAATTTCTAGATATTATTAAAAGGCCTATTTTAAGCAGTGTGATTGGGCAAAAAAATAAGTCTTCTCAAAGTTGCAACTTACGTATTGTGCTTCTATTTCTCCCTAAATTCAGAAAGAAAAAAAGGAAGCCAAGGAAAAACCAAAAATGATACTTTGTTATTTTGCAGAGAGCCTAATGATTTGGGAAGAAACTCATCTCTCGTACATACTATACTTACAGAAATCTCATGAGTCTTCAAAACACGGAGGGCTTGACAAGCTGTTCATCTGTGCAGGGAAAGCATTCCTAGTGGGAGTAGTACGTGGAAGGATGGCCAATCTCAGAGGACCCTAAATCCCTGTCAACTGTTGGTCATTTTCATCGATTCTGGTAGCAGATATTCCTGTTTAAACTTATTCATCTTAAATTTATATGTGTGATGATTTTACAAGCAACAATGACAAGGGACTCAAATGAGAAAATATTTTATAAAATGTATACATTTTCATTTTTAGTATATAAATATTGGAGACTCTGGGAAATCCCAGCATTTTGTAACAAAAGATGAACCTGAGTGGTGAGTCGTCTATAGAGGTAACTGCAAAAATGCCTGCAAATGCCTGGGACGGGCACAGTGATTCTCACCCCCTGGTGTTTTCCAGGAGGGAGTTTAAAGTCGTGCAGGGGGAGAGCACAGCGTCTCTGTGCTGCTGAAGCAAACATGAGAGAGTACAGATTAAGATCGTGGGGTTTAGAGTTTCGGAATGCCTAAACTTTAATCCTGAGGTCAACCCTTACTGGCTGTGTGACTGTGGGTAAATTACTGAACTTCTCTACTCATTCGTTTCTTCACTGGTAAAAATGGCTCCAATAGCAATTTCTTTTTGCCAGGTTGTTCCACACATACAGTGAGTTAAGAGCAGACCATGCTTAGAACAGTGCCTGGCATGTAAGTGCGTGAAATGCATAGTGAATGTTTTCGTTACTACAGTTCCACCTGCGGGCAACGAGCTGCTGTATCCCTCCGCCTGAGGCAAAGCACCAGGTGGGAACCAGGCTTTTTGCCTCTGCAGACCACTTCTTTCGAGGGTAGGGCTGATTTATTTCTGTTGCAAGACCTGGAGCAGGCACATGAATAAACCAAGACAGTTATTATATCCCTCAATGAGATAAGCATGCAGAATATGTGATGACTTGAAGATGATAATCCCCAAGGCTAGGGTGCCCACTTATGATTCCATAAAATCACAGAACACAGATTCTAAGAGTGATAAAGTCCTTAAGGGCTCGTATATGCCAACCTTCTACCTGAGTTATAAATCCCTTTATTAGCTCTCAAACAGACTGCTTGCTGAGGTACCTTGTGTGATGAGGGAGGGAGTGCAAAAGGCAAGGAGACATGGACTCCATGGGGGGTGGGGGGGAGGAGGGGGAAGCAGTCACGGAGTCACTTCGCCCTTCAGGTGGAGAATAAGGGGTTTGAATTAGATTATTTCCAGTGTCCCTTATAAGACCTTGCTTGTATTCTAAGACTCAATGACTTCATAAATTTGAAGGACAGCCTTTCTCATCATTGGGAAGTGCTACAGTTAAAATGAATGCTTTTCCATATCTATTGTTGGCCCTAGCTCTATCCCCTGGAGACACACAGAATACGTGCATGATCTTTTCCCTGTGAACCTTTTAAGGATTTGAAGGCAGCTGTCCTGTCTACTGAGTCCTCCCTCCCTCTGAACATACACTTACTGTGCATCTGTACTGCTTCCAGCCCTCACCAAGGAGGCCTCGTATATATCGGTTTTTTGTTTTGTTTTGTTTCCCCCCCCACGGCTCACTGGCAATGTGGAGAATGTCCATTTCTTCATATTCCCATCAATACAGGGTACTCCCATAAAAAGTTTCTGCCTGTCTGGTGTGTGAAACCATTTTTAAATTAGTTTAAAAAATTTTTTTAGATTTAACGTTTTTTTGTTTTATTTTCTTTTAATCTTTGGTAGTGCCTTACACAAATAATGTAATAATACATCTATGGTAAATGATCCAAGCCTTATATAACGACAAAGATTAAAACAAGAAGGTAACCTTTCAACCCTTTTTCTTCTCCACTTCCTTGACCAGGAATGAACAGGCTTTACAAGTTTCAGTTCATTTTCCATCTCAATATAATAATTATATTTATATATTTTATATATCAATTTGCATTTATATATATATATATATATGCTTATTTTTATATAAATGAGCTCATACAATCCATATTGCTCTGCAAATTGCTTTCTACACTTTAGAATATATCTGGAAATCTACCCAGGTCAAATTTTTAAGCAATTTTGTTCCTATGCATTGTAAACAATGTGTTGTGTTTGATCCATGGGGGTGGGTGGACCCCCATCTCAGATTTGGTCCTGATGACATTACACATGAGGGTGTGAAAAGCCTTATTGCTCACATAATGAGGTTCTCTGGGGAGAACAAAGCAGGCTCCAAAGTGGTCTGGAAATGGCGTGAGAAAGCAGATTTCATGGTGGTTAGTGGCTGTGGCCAGGGTAAGGTTTCCCAGGCTGGGACTGTGGCTTGTGTGATTTGAACTTGCTGCTGGTGCCAAAAGAGAGGGCACCGGGTTTTCTTGTGCAGGTGTGGGGTGGGTAAGGGCAGTGGAGGGCCTTGAAAGCTGTCCGCAGGCAAACACACAAAATGGAGTCAGACCCTGTGTTACACAGTTTGCTGTTTCCTTGAGAGCTTACTTACACAGACCCTCTTTACTCTCGGAAAATAACACTTATGATTTCCAAAAAGTAGACAGAGCTAAGTACAGGCTAAAGTAATGAACTGGTGTTTTTTTGTTGGTTTAGTAACCTCCCATACATGACATCCCCACTCCTGATGGTACATGAGTGGCAGTGACGAGCCACCATCAAGCCTGCACGCGCAGCAGCGCACAGCACCACTGAGAGGCGCCATCAGGAGAGGCCGACGCCCTCATGCTCCTCTGGCTCTGGGCTCATTTTACTGCCTTGTGCAAACCAACCCACCTCATCCTTGAGAGTCCGTGGTGCCAGCGTGGCTGTGCACAGCTTTCTAATGTGGCCTGGTGTTGCTCAGGCCTGTTTTCCATATGCCTCTGAAGGACTTTTTGTGTCTCTTTTGTGGAAGTGAGTTATATTCTGCTTTGGTCCCAGGAGGAGGACTCATCATTGGTGGTCTCCCCCCCCCCACCCCGGGCCTCTGTAGGCACCGAGATTAAAGGTTGAAGGAGGCCTAATATTTTTCCAATCTCAGAACCACAGGATTGACTATTGTCTACTCAGGAAGTATAAGGGGCTAAGCGAAAGTAACCAGAAGGCATGCCGACTGAGGTCTAATCACTGAATTTTGGGTAAAAGCTTAAAAATGGCCTGTTGATAGTGCATAATAGCAGAACAATTATTCTCTCCCTTGCAAAGAATTCTAATTAATGAGGAAACATTAAAAAAAAAAAAGGCTGAGTTGAGAACAGAAAGTCTAAAGCATCAAGAAGAACTTGGCTTCCCCAGCTGCATTCAGAGCCCTAGGAAGTGTTTAGGCCTAATTTGACAGTGCAGATCAAGCAGATTAAGTCCATGGTTTTTTCCACCTGGCATGATCCTAGCCTGTGGAAGCCACAGTTAATAATTATTTCCCTGAGCCTAGAGAGAGTTCCACAATAGATCTCTTTTATCCTGGCAAACCGAGGGCATGCTATGGCCAGCATTTTCAAAGCTGGCAGACCAAGGTTTGGCCTGCTCTGGGTGAAAATGTCTTCAGCATGACAAGTGCTGTTGTTCCCTTGTCCTCTGCCACTTTCCAACCACCTGTGCTTCGCTAATCTCTCTAGTCCACTTATGCGCTTTGTACTTCCGGTGACTTTGCTCTTGGAAAAACTCCTGGGCATGTGGGGGGAAAGGAGCGAGAGATTTTATGGCTGTACATGTTTAGGTGATATCAGTCAAAGGTCCCCAGTGGTTCCAGTTCAGTCAAGCACTTTGGAAACTTGAATAGCTGACAAACTGAAGGGCAAGGATTTGGTCACTCACTAATGTCAACAGTGACTCAGGATACAAGAAGTTATAATCCAAGTCAAACTAACAAGTGACGATTGGGCACCTGCTCTTTCCAGAGTGCTGTGCCAAAGATTAGGGGACACGGAATGCCAGGCTGGTAAGATGGAAGATGATGTTCCTAGAGGAAGGGGCTACAAGGCAGAGTTGGCTCACTATTCTCTAAACTCAGGCACCAGCTTTGCCTTGTCGTCCGTAAGGGGTGGAAATTCGCTCAGTTACTTTTCCTACTTGAAAGCAGGTACTAATTCACTAATTACTAAAGTTTCTTCCTGGAGATGTAAAGTCACAAATACCATCAAATAAGATAATGTATGTAAAGCCCAGCCTTATGCTGGGAATACAGTCCTCATTTAACTGTTACCATCTACTGAGAGACGCAGGTCCTGTCCCTTCTCTCTCACCCATTTACTTCTTCCTTTCCCACTCACGTGTCTCCTGCATTCTCTTCCTCCCCCGCCCCCTCTCGTTGACTTTTCTTGATGTTATTGTTGGCTGTCTCTCTACACAGATGCCCTCTCTCCTTATTGGGTTGGAAGCTCTTGAGAATATCACCTGTGTTTCTGGGTTTTTCTCTCTACCCTCACTGATTATCACAGTACCTCACTGGTAGATTGACTTAGACACACCAGAAATTGACCTATACATATAACATCTTATCCCAAGAGGGGATTATCTCTCAGTGGGAACTGCCCACCCCATTCTATTTTCACCTGTTTAGAGCAGGGCAGGACACTGAGCCCAGAGCTCCTAAGTGTCCCCAGTATTCCCTTCCCCAGCCCAGCATGTATAAGAGAAAAGGGGAGAGAGGCAGAGGTGTTGCTACGTAGTAACTGCTGCTCATTTCCTGTATTTTGTGGACTACAAAACTGACCAAGGCCTTCTTGAAGGAGCTTCGTAGCAAAAGGATGGGAGGAGGATAGTTTGTTTGGGAGCTTCTCTCCCTGCTACCTGAACTCAGAAGGTTTTCTAGAACTCTGAACTTCCTGGCTAAGGGGCTGACTACCTGCAGGTAATACATGCCCGGAACAAAACCTTAGGCAAGAGTGCTTAAGATGGAGACAGAAAATTTCTTCCCTTTTCTGACTAAAAAAGGATGAAAAAGGAAAATGCCACATGGAGATATAATTCTTCTCCAGAGGAAGAATTACCGGTCATGGGTTCTAGTGCGTGGGAACCAGTCATCCTCTCCAGGGCTCTTTATCAGAGTCCCTTGCTCTCCATTGCCCAGCCTAGTATAATCACTCATTTCTGCCCCTCTGGAGCTTGTGTACAATCCAGACCTTCCTATTCTAGGTACCCACATGGCTCCCCACCATGCTTGATGTCGCCTCCCTCTCCCCATTACATCTGTTACCTCCATCAAGTATTACCCGTCTCCTGTCCCATTCATTCAGGCCCTGATGCTGACTTGAAATGCACGCAAAGGATTACTTGGGCCATTTCAAGTGACCGTCCCTGCTGTGTAATACATTATTTCCATTTTAACGAGATCCTCCTAGGAACCCAATGGCTTAAATCCAAAGAAGAAGCTTCTAACGGTGAGGTTTCCAGGCATAAAGCCAGACTAGTAGAGGTGGTCTGTCAGGGTGGGGAAACAGATAAAGCTTGTTTGGGTGTTCCATTTCTCAGCTAGGAGCAAAGCTTCCAGCTTTAGTTGTATCACTCAGCTGCCATTACTGAGATGTACTCTAGTACCAGCAGCAACTATTTCCTGGCTTGGGTATCCAGTTCCAGTCTACTGCTATATAGCTGTGATGTTAAAAAAAAAAAAAAAATCTGGGTCTGAGTTTTTCATCTGTAAAACGAATGTGAGGGATTAGGCAATCTGCAAGGTTCCTTTCCACTATGACTCCATGACTTTCTGATACGGGGCCCCGTAGAACCTGATTTAAATGTTGTAGTAGGAGATAATCCTATGGTACTTAGAGAGGAAGGTTGAGTGAATATGAGCTGCTGGGTTAAATCTGGTGGTTTTGTCAGCTCTGTGTAAAAAAGTCAACTATGGAGGCAGTCCTTCCCTAAACTGCTCTAATTTATATGGAACTTCTATTGCTAACGTAGAAAATCCCAGTGCTAACACTTTTGATTAAGTTAAATGACTTCATGTTCTGTTCAGTTCAGGTTGGCTAGGGATTTCATGAGTTTTTCCTGAGTTCATTATAATAATGCTCAGCTTTAGGTTCATGTGGGTGATGTCGATTCGACAGTATTTTCATAATTGTACAGCTATCATCAAATTATGTTGATTCATGGCCAGGTGAAAAATGACAGTGAGTAGCATAATTGTGAAATTTCACAAGGCACAGACATTTGTGTTTAAAGCACAGAAAAATTCAGCAAGGATGACTACTACAATGGAAGTGCAATTGTGAAGACTTCCTGGAAAAGTTCACGGATTCAAATGTAATTAAGCATGAATTAAACATGATGAGCTGTAGGGCTTATTCTAGCACTGCTGAAGCTATATTATGGAAATCCACTTCAGAAATATGACCAGCTCTTTTTTTTTTTAAACATATGTCAGATGCCTAACATATGGTCCCCCAAAGGCCTCCGGCATACCTTGGGTGATGCAGGGCAGTCAACGTATGTTTGGCACANTCCCAAGCCAACTCCTAACCAACATGCCACTCGGCTGGCTCTGTTTGGGTTCATCTTGTTTGGGACTGTCTGTACTTCCTGGGCTTTTGTATCTATTTCCTTTGCCAGGTTAAGGAAGTTTTCAGTCATTATTTGTTCAAATATATTTTCAATTCCTTGTTCTCTCTCTTCTCCTTCTGGTACCCCTACAATGCGAATGTTGGTATGCTTGGTGATGTCCAAGAGGCCCCTTAAACTATCCTCATTTTTTTTAAATTCTTTTTTCTTTTTGCTGTCCTGATTGGGTGTTTTATACTACCTTACCTTCTGAATCACTGACTCGATCCTCTGCTTCATCTAATCTACTGTTGACTCCCTGTAATATATTCTTACTTTCAGTTATTGTAGTCTTTATTTCTGACTGGTTCTTTTTTGTGTTTTCTATCTCCATTTTTATGTTTCCTATTTCTTTGTTGAAATTCTCCCTGAGATCACTGAGCATCCTTATAGCCAGTGTCTTAAGCTCTGTGACTGGTAAATTGCTTGTCTTCATTTTATTTAGTGTGTTTGTTTGTTTTTTCTGGAGCTTTGTTCTGTTCTTTCATTTGGGACATGTCCTGGGAGCGGACCCACTGCAAGCCAAGTTCAGTCGCAGTCTGTACCCTGTCCGGAGCCACTTGGCATGAGCCACAAAGCAATCCAGAGATGGCTGCCACCTGCATTGTGCTTGGAGGTGCCTTGAGAGGCCAAGCCACAAACCAAAGCCAGCTGCCACTAGCGCTGGGCTTAGGGCTGCTCACCCAGAGCTGTGGGGCATGCCGAAGATGGATGCTGCTTGTTTGGGTTTTGTGAACCTTAATGAAATTTTAGGAAAGTCTGCAGCATGAGCCAAGGCAGTCCATTTATATGGAAANTTTTCTGGTCATATCCTCAATGGACTGGGGGAGATGATCAAAATGATGAGACAACAACAACATCAGTGATGACCATTTATTATACAAACTCGGTGCCAGGCTTCCAGCATATGATACTAAACACCTTTAATTTGCTTTATATGTTTATATAGATAATTTAATTGTATGACATGATCCTTCCTGAAGCCTAGAACAGGAAAGAGGGAGAAGACGAAAAGTGTCTGAAACATAATAGTTTCTCTTTTTAAAATTATATGCTTTTCTGGCCATAATTACTGAAGTAAAAGACATTTCTCCATTATCAGCAATGGTTTATGGTCTTCATATTGAAAGTTGTGGCTGCATCCTGCCCCAGTGAAAGATTTTGGGGAACAGTAAGTATTTTGCCATTATATCTCATAGTTGTACAAGAGAAGTTTCCTCCATTCAGCCCTTTATTGTTTTTCCCCAAGCCCAGGTGCACTAGAGTGACCCCTTTCAATTGGAAAGATAGGTTTGGAATTTGAGAAGCTCCCTGCCCACAAATGGTGGAGGAGCTGATAACATAAAGAGCTTGGAGGGCTGGTTTAGATAAATAACAACGACAGATCATGAATGGAAGTTCAGGCATGTCTTGGGGGGTGATGTGATAGGGCACAGACATGTCCTTTTGCAGCAGACATTTCAGTGCCTCTGCAGAGACAGGATCCACACCACCTGCAACCCTGCAAGATAGTTGTATTTGCATGTAAAGTCTTTCTTAAGGTTATAAAGGTTAGAAATCTTATTTGGCAAGCTTAGGTAATAGGTGGGAAGGAGAAGGGACTTTGCTGATAAGCATCTTCCTTGTCATCCTTTAACCATCTTCTCATCATCAATTACCCAGAGAACATCTTAGAACTTGAGTTTTCACTCTGTGCAATGCAGTCCTTACCCTGCATGTGTCTGTCTAGTCTCAAAGATTTCAAGCAAGTGGAAAAGCAAAGAAAAACATGAAAATGATCATTCCTAACAGAAATAAAAATTAGAAACAAAGATATTTCACAGCTAATATGTTTTTTTAATCCCAAATTGCTCTGCCTACCCAGATGTGGGTTGCAAAAACCAGGAATGTGGTCTTTGGACCTTTGAGGGTTCTCACTGGCATTCTGTTAGCAGTTCCTCCCCTGTTAGCCTGGAATCCAAAACCTACTGCGCCATTCTACATTTTCTATGTCTCTGAGTAACACTAAGATGCAAGTCATCAATCCTCTGCTGAGTGTCTGTTTCATTTATTTATTTATTGGATTCTTATAAGGATATTATCTAATTTTTCTGAGCACTCTCTATGTATGAAACACTCTTCTAGATATTTTATATGTACTAATTCATTTATGCCTCCCTAAAACCTTATGCAGTATTATTAATAGCCAAATAACATACTTATTAATAGGGGCAGTCATTGCATTCTTTAGTTTGTGAATCATTTGTATGACATGTTGGGAAGTTTTGCTTTTTTTCCCTATAGTATGTCTTTTAAGGAATAAAAGCAGAAAAGAGCTTTGGAGGATACATTTAAGGGGGAGCAAAGTAGAGACCATGAGACAAATTGGGAGTCCGGGGCTGCATTTCAGGAAAGTAATGATGAAGGCCTAACCATAGCAACAAACATGGAGATATACACGAGCAGAGCTGTTAAGAAGTATGCAAGAGGGAGAATCACTAGTATTTGGTGACAAATTGGTGTGAAGGGCAAAAGACAGGCAAGAATCTAGATGGATTCTCAGGCTCCTGGATTAGGGGAATAGGGGTGAACTGGGAAGACATCAGGAGCAAGATGTATAAAAGATGTACAAAAGCATTTTTGTGAGGAAGCACATTTATTCGATTTGGGGTATGTTGAGGTAGAGCTAGTTCTGGGATGTTCAAATCTAAGCTCTTAGTAGACTCTTGGACAGAGTCATCTGGAACTAAAGAAATCAGGGCTGCTATTTGAAAGTCCTCTGTATATAAGTGGTTGGCAATGGCTGAGGTGGATGAGATGTTATAAGTAACGTGTCTAGGAGAAGAGAAAGGGAGTAGGAGAGAAGCCAACAAAAGAGAGATGAAGAAATGGAGAGAGGGGGGATTGGTGTTGCAGAAACCAAGAGCAGATAAAGTTGCCAAGAGCATCAAATGCAGTGAGTGAAATAAAGACAATAACATGTCCGCAGGGTTGTTGTTGGTTTGGTGAGAGCTGTTCCAGGTGAATAGGAAGTAACTCTTTGAGTATGAACGAGCTTTTTAAGTTACTTGTCAAAGTGGGGAAAGAGTTAGAGGGATAATTTAATTATTTTAAACAGGAAGCGTAAGCACCAAGGGAGAAGTGGAAGACAGAGGAAAGGAAGGAAGGACATTGATGGAGCAAGTTCTCTGAGGACTTGGATAGGATGTGGCCCTGAGTGCGTGTGGAGGGCTCAGCCTTAAGGAGCAGAAGTGTCACCTCTTCTTCTTAGGTAGCAAGGAAGAAAGTAAAGGTTGAGACAACTTTTTAGGTTGTGGCCGGAAGTTGAGGTATTTCTTCCTCAATGGCTTTTATTTTCTCCATAAAATAGAAGGTGCAGTTGGCTGAGAGTCAAGATGGGAATGGAACTTGATGGGAGAGGCGTCAGTTCAAAAGAGCCCACTCACGTGTTAAGATTTTTGAATGGGATCTTGGGAAAGGTGACTGGGCACACTGGAAGCTCAGATGGGATGGGGTGGGGTGGATGGGTATCATGAACTAGTGATAGTGCCATTCTGCACAGTTAGGAGAATTTTCTCCTGAGGTATGTAATCACTATACCAGGTATAAGAATTGAAAGGTAGGTGGTGGAATTGATCCAGGGTTGGGGATTTCCCTGGTAGGCTCATCCTAGGAACAGCAATCAGAAAATGACCCATTAAGAGCCTGAACACAGAATCTCAGTACAACTGAAGGAAAACTGATTGTGATAAGGGAGGGAGAGAGCCAGCCTGGTCAGNGTGTTGAGATGGAGGAAGGGAACCATGAGCTAAAACATGTGGGTAGCCTTTAGGAGCTGGTGATGGCCCTTAGATGACAGCCAGCGAGGAAACGGGAATGTTAGTCCTATAGTAGCGCGGAACTGAATTCTGACAACATGAATAAGCAAGGAAACAGATTCGCCCCTAGAGGGTCCAATAAAGGAACACAGCCTTGCCTACAGCTTCATATTTACCTGGAGACCCATGTCAAACTTCTGACCTACAGAACTGAGATGACAAATGTGTGTTGAAAGCGGCTAAGTTTGCGGTAACTTGTCATCACAGCAATACACAATGAACACAACCACACAGTAGAGAGTTGTGCCCTGAGTGGATGCAACACTGGACTGAACTACTGGATGGCGAGGAGAGGGTCGGAAAGGTAAAAAAGGGAGTGCAGCTTTGAGTGGCCTGAAGAAGCAGGAGACAGAGGGGCAGGTCTGAGAGTTGGGGTGCAGAAGACATGGAGAGTGGTTAGCAGGCATAGCAGTTATCTATTGTGTGTAACAACCTACCCCCAAACTCAGTGGCTTAAAACCACAGTAATTTCCTGTGGGTCAGCAATTGGACTGTCTCAGCTCAGGGGTTCTGCTGAGCTCAGTGGGGTTCTCTCATGCATCAGTGATCAGCTGCCAGTTAGTTAGGCAGCTGCCTCTGGGGTTCAGCTTGCCAGCTGGGGTGATAAGATGACTGGGCATGTATTTCTTACCATCCAGCAGATTAGCCCAGACTTGTTCACAAGGTTGGTTGGCAAGGGTCTCAAGAGCAGCAAATGGCACTTTGCAAGCCTCTGCTTGTGTCATGTTTCCTACTGCACCATTGGCCAAAAGAAGCCACGTGTTTGGCCCAGAGTGGGTGTATTAGTTTACTAGGGCTGCCACAACAGATATTTACGGGCTAAGCAACAGAAATTTATTTTCTTACAGTCCAGAAGACTGGAAGTTCAAGATCAAGGTGTTGNAGTCTTCCCCCAGCTTAGTGTGTCATGAGCATAGTAGACCTTATCCTCCTATGTAATGATAAATTGGGACAGGTTTTCTCCTTATTGGTTTTATGAGTATTTCTTCTCCCTGAAATCTGCAATAATGTTTTTTCTTTACTATAAATAACCATTGAACTCCAATGTTGAGTAATCCAGGTCTTCCTTTTTTTCTCCAAGTTCATTGCTATTGCTATTGCACGTTCAGTGGGGCACTGGGCCCAATTATAGCTTTGCATTTAATTACAAACTTTGCATATGTGTGCATTAATTAGAAGTTTTCATTGCTTTGTATTTTATGGCTGGAGGTTGTGAACTATAGCAATCCAATATACCACTAAAGGGGATAATACAAATTTAGAATAATAAAAAGAAATTTATAATGATCAACTCAGGCATCCAAAGTGTTGTATAGAAAAATAATAAAGCATAAATACAATATACACAAGAGTCAAGTCCATTCTCCTTCCTTAATTAAGAGGTTTAGTCTTGTAAAGAAGACATTTAAAGATCTGGCACAATATACATCTGACACTTATTTAGGCTAAGGATTTAAAAGTAGAACCTTAAAGATATGTTTAAACGTGCCTGCCCTCTAGAAGAAAAGGGGTTGTGATGTTAAGCCCCAATGCTCTGTGGTCATTTCAATATGAATAAGGCAGTCCCATACCTACCAGGAGGGACACAGTTTGCTTGAAGAAGCTTTTAGAATCAAGAATCCCATTGCTACCAGAGAATGAGCCTAAGTAACTTTGTAAAACAGTATTTTGCCTGAATACTGTAAGACTAAAGACAAAAAATAACTGTATATAAATGCTGTAGCCTAGTTACTAAATGTGTTTCTCACAGGGGCATGAGTTCATATATTCATTTATATAATAAATACCATAAATAATAAAGTAGATAAGAAACTAGGTTTCTCACTGTTGGAGAAAAACATTGCAAATAGAGAAAAAGGGAAGGCTAAAATGAAACCTGTGATGTTGGCCTGAAATCAGTTATCAGTATAAACTAATGGCCTTTGGCATATATACAGCTAGGTAGATACAAAACAATAGGATTTTGTGTGTACACATGGCTTAGTATACACACAGGTGTTTCCTGGCTCTGCTGACAGGGTCTAGAAGCAATGCCACTATGACGCAGTGAATAGACTTGCAGCCCAGATGTTGGATTTTAAACATCATTCTTCAGTAAAAGGAACCAGGCCATCATCAAGAGGGGGTTGATTCCTGGGGTGGGGCAGGGGAAAGACAAGATTTCCTTGGATAATCTTGGGGTCTGAGCAATTGCCATAAAAGGAACGGTGCTTGCTACAAGGACGCAGAGTCAACCTGAAGGAACAGTTAATGGCCCAAACTGGAACAATCTGAGTAAGAAAATAAATCATGAATGCATTACATTGTAATTAGAGGTTCCTCAGTTCTTATAAAGGGTCAGGCTCCTTTGAAAGGAGCTGGCCCTAGAGAGCAAGAGGAATTCCAAGGAGCGTGNCCATCTCCTCCATCTTGGAGAAAGCTGTCCTGTCTAGCCCTTGCCCTGAAGCTAGACAATTCAGCTCCTCCCCAAGTCCCTGGCACCCTTTGAGCTGCTTCTGCAACATTAGAGCTCAGAGCCAATGATTCTGTCAGTGAGTAAGTCTGAGCGCAGGTCCTTTGAGATCCAGCTACCCTGCATCTCACTCAGCAACAATCTCTGCTGGTTTTCACAGCCAGAAGGTATGGGCACTTCTCTCCCCAGCACTGGAACCCTGGTCTGGGGAGAGCTTGGGATCCCTTGCTCCTCAGTGGGGGGGACCTCTGCAGCTAAGATATTCCTCCTGGTTTTTAATGGTCACATTTGAGTGTGGGACCAGCCTGTTCCCTATTCTCTGCCTCTCCTACCAGTCTTAAGTAGCTTTTTTTTGTATGTCCATAATTGTAAGACTGGTTCAGTTAGATGTCAGGTGATGCTCAATGATAGTTGTTTTGTAGTTTATTTGTAATTGATGTGGTCCTGAGATGAGGTGAGCACGGTATTTACCTACTCTGCCATCTTGATGGGCTCTGTAAATAAGGTTTTATTGGAACTCAGCCACCCCACTTATTTGTGTATTGCCTATGACTGGCTTCCTGCTCCAGTGGCAGAGTTAAGTAGTTGTGACAGAGACTGTACGGTTTGTAAACTTTTAGCCTACTTACTGTCTGGACTTTTACAGAAAATGTTTTCTAACCACAGTGTTAGAGAATTAATTATAAGAAAATCATGATGAATCAGGTGGAGAAAGGGTAAGAAACCAGACAACCAGAAGCAGGAAACATGGGTCCAGGGGAGGGAAGGAAGGTGGCAGGCACAATTTTCCTTGGTCACTTCAGGTAACAAAGAACCAGACAAACAAAAGCTCTGGAATTGTTACAAGGATTTGTCCTAATGTTCTGCTTATGAAGTTCACTGAAACTCTATCTTAGAGTGCTATTTCACACAGCCTTGGCAAGCCACCCATCGGCTGCCCATACATTTTAGTCCCTTCAGTTATTATCCAGAGATATCCAGTTGTCATACACAGAGAACAAAGCAATAGCCCCAGCTTTGACAGGGATTTCTCCTCCTATGATACTTCACACTAAGCCTCCTTCACACCCAATACAAAGGTAGTGCTGCTTTTAAAACCCATTTCACATTTTAAAACCAGTTCCGTTAAGCATGACTTCAACTGTCACTTCTTGTTATTTTTGGAGAAGNGGCTGAAAGCCAGAGCTAGTCTTGTATTTTAGGGATGTCAACAGGCTGCTGGCTGTCTGCCCTGGAGGGTTCTCCTGCTCTCTGCTTTGTATGCAGGTCATATCTGACAGCCATTCTGCGAGGCTGCTTCAGGGTTTCCATCTGTCTTGAGCTCCGCAGAACTTCAGGGATCGCAATAGGAGATTCGCATGGACTGACAGGAGTTTTATTTCACCTGCTGTTGATGGTTGATAAAGAAGGCAAAAGTGAAAATTCCATATATCCAGGTTATTCATTTTCTATCCAGTATTCATCCCATAAATATTTATTGATCACCTAAGTAGTAGGCACTTATTCTCCTTGGTGCTAAGGATACTACAGAGAACTCAAATAGACATAAGTCTTTAGAGTCTAGTAAAGGTAGAAAGACAGTAATTAAATACTTTCCCAAATAAATGTAAAATTTCAACTATGATCAGGGCTATGAAGAAAAAGCTTATTGTGTTTTGAGAAGAGATGAGAGGTACCTGACTTATTAGGTGGGGAAAATTTCTTAGAGAAAAAGTGACATTTGAATTGAGATGTGAATGATGGGTAGGAGTTAACCAGGTGTAGCCGGGGAGGGGTGGGCAAAGGCCCAGAGCAGAAAGAAAACGTTCCAGAAACCAAAGGATGGCTGTGAGCTTGAGTTCAGAGAGTGAGGTGGTCTTTTATGCACAAGCAAATGGAAAGCATTTGACATTCTTTAAACAAAGGAGGAACACAATCAGTTTATATTTTTGAAAACTCACTGGCTGTGGCCATAGTACAGAGGATGGATTCAAGTTGGGAAGAATGGATATTGGGAGGACAGATGAGGGACAACCACGATGGCCCAGCTCATTGTTGACAGGAGGCTGCATGAGTGGTGTGCACTACAGACTGAGTGTAGAAGCATTCGCGCTGCGTTGACAGACTTCTTGATAGATTCAGCACAGAGGGAAACTGAGGAATGACAGGTCATTTTTCGTCCCTGGTTTGGATGACGGTGTGGATGGTGATGACAGTGCTCAATCAGAAGATGAGGGGGAAAGCAACTTTAGTTAGTTGGGTCCTAAAATTCATATAATACAATATTGTGGATTTGTCCCATTTCATGTAAAATTTAGAACTAAATTATTATTGTTATTTTTTTTAGAATTTGGAAACAAGTTATTTTTGAAAAGTGTATTTGTGGCTCATTAGATAACATCATTGGAAATACGTGTAGTCAAAAATGGGAAAACTGCCTCTGCAGCAAGAGATGTAATATTTGTATAGAAATGTATAGAACAAAAACTCAAAAGGAAGTAGGAATT
>NW_017731601.1:1811823-1813939 GCF_001890085.2 Hipposideros armiger | reverse complement strand
CTCTGAAAAGAAGCCTGAGAGGCCTGCTGTTCCCCTCCATTGGGGCTTCAAGAGCTCTGAGAGCAGAACATGATGAGGGATATTATGAATTACGCTGCAGACGTCTGATGTTAATTCTGAGGAATACAGTCACCTACCGCTTTCCTCCATGCTGGGTTCAGGCTCTCCAGGTGGAGTAGTTTGAATAGCAGACATCAGCCCAATGGCTTTCTTTAGTTCCTTTTATTGCTTTAACTAATTGCTTTAGATTATCCTGACTATTTTCAGGATAAACTCCCTTCTTATTACTTTTTAAACTTTATGTAAATTTCTTCCTCAGCTTTATAAGGGTGAATCACATAAAGTATTACCTATAAAGGAGGAGCAGATGGTTAAGTAAAGCCACTGGACTTGATAACATCAGTAACATTTCTTTCTACCCCAGATGATGATAGGATGGTAGGATGAATGGATTTGTGAAGAGAAGTTTCTGGGAGTCTGGTCCTTGGACTGAGACACTTTGCAAGATTACCTGAGACCAGTAAACTTCTGTAAGATTCAATGACTGCAAGGCTCGGTCTTCTTAAAGTTACCCTGGGCTGATATTGGTCATGGTGGTGGTGGAGAAATGGGGTAAAGAGTAAGGAGGTTGGTTGCCTACTCGCATTCACTCCCCTGCCTACTCTTAATAGAAACTCACTTTTGTTCAGTAACCCGCCCTCCCCGCTACAGCCTTATGGGGAAATGGATCTTACTTCTAGCTCTAAGGGCCTGATTGGTTCAACGGCTATCGCTTGTTCATTTACTTAATAAATATTGAGGGGACTCTCGTAGGTACCAGGCATTGTTTTAAGTAAGCAAAAAAGTTCCAAACCCTTAACATCATGAAGTTGACATTATAGTGCATGTGAAAAGGAAATTACAAATAACAAAGCAAAACAAAAGCTAAGGAGGGGAACAAGGCCAGAGGGGGGTGGGGTGGGGGGGCAGAAGAGAATGCTGGGAGATAGTGTTGGGGACCGGTCGCTATTTTAAAAGGGTGATCAAGGAAGAGCTTGATAAAGTGACATGTTTTGCTTCCCTTGTCTTGCTTTAAAATTAGGTCAATTCTGCTAATGAAACCAAAGGGGGAAGTCTACTGGAGGACTTATGGGAAAACGTTTCCTCCCAACAAACATAAAGAGATGGGAAAAGACACTCTCTTTCCTTTGGATGTTGTTATAATTGGATGTGATGCCAGGAAGAACTGCAGATGCTTTGCTACCAGCTTGATGACACCAAGGATAGAAGGATGGAGAGAGAGAGAGAAAAAAAAAAATGTGTACCTTGGTTATTCGTCTGAGATGCAGAATTAACTAACCCTGAAGTGTGAGATTTGAGTCTGTGCTTCCTGTAATGTGAAATAGTAATTTTTCATATTGTATATGCCAGTTTAAATCAGGGTTTCTTTTACTTGCAGCTGAAGTCATCCTAACTGATCTAGAATGGGTCCTGGGAGTCTGCAAATTCTAAGTAGATAGGAGCAGGAACTTAAGACGTTGGTAATAACACTGGCATTTTTTTTCCTGTACACTGTCTGAGCTGTAAGGTTAGCAACTTCTTCAAGCTTGAAACAGTTGGGATAGAAAAATGCCTACCTGTTATAGGTCATTTGCCTAAGACAGTGACAAAAGGGACCCCAGACACCATTCTCGAACCCTCCTATTCAGGGAAGCATAGTGCACATACCCTAATGTACAAGCAAGTATGGAGAAAAGCTGTGTAGCTGGAGGGGTACATAGATATAAATGAAGACTACTCTACAATGAATAGGAGTGGTGATTCCAGATATGGTAGAAGCCCTGGCAGCTCTGATGGTGGTTGTGGTGGGGTGTTGACCACACTGAGAGTGTGAAACTAGCCTTAAAAAAATTGTCTTTGTAACTGAGAGCTTCTAGAAACAACAGCCTCTGATTTCATTGCCAAAAGTTGCCAGAGCTCTAATCTAATTCTAATATAATGCTAAAAGGCAGAACTATAGACCTCCCTTTCCCCCGCAAGATGTCCACATCCGAATCCCCAGAACCTGTGAATACAGTGTGTGATATGGCAAGAGGGACTTTGCAGACATGATAGGGATTATGGACCTTGAGGTGGG
>NW_017731601.1:1795992-1803798 GCF_001890085.2 Hipposideros armiger | reverse complement strand
ACGATAGAGTATTTTAGAAGAGCTCACAATGCCTTATAGTTCTTACCTTGCCTGCATGTGTGGCACTTAAAGGCCTTTGAAACTGGTATGATTTTACTGTTGCTGCAAGTGAAGAGTGCAGGGAGACTTTGGGAATGAACAGAAGTTGGTAGTAGGCTCAGGGCTGTCTGCACTGCAGATGTGGTCTGTAGTCCCTCTGGAATCAAGAGAAGCAGGCTTTTCAAACCTTTGCTACATAAGCCTTGTTATCGCTGAAACAGACCACTTGAGATGGAAGTACATAAGGATTTGCTGCTGATGACAGCTCACCAGGACCCAGCTCTCCATTCAGGTACATTGATATGCATATTCACTCTACTAGAAAAAAAAAATTATCTCCTCTTCTACCCTGGGACACTGCTTCTGTAGTCTCAGAATCTGCTATTTTATACCCACCTGCTGGTACAATATAAGCAGCCTCAATAGGCATCAAGCTATGAAAAGCTCTGAGGAGCAACTACTGCAGTTGCGAATTGCTTCCTTGCTCAGTACTGTTTGGTGATTGTAAGATGGATTGCCAGATTAGCACAGGCACACAGTGTTTGTGTAAGGAACGGGAAGGGTGATTTTTTCCCTGCTTCTCCTCCCAGCTATTTCTTACCAGTCCCTTTGCTTCCTATAAAAGTGAGGTATTTGTTAATGTCATTTCTTAGTGGAAATTCAAAGGGCAGAATCACTGACTCGAGCCCAAAGTGAAACTACTCAGTTTCGTTCTGCCCTCATACTGCCAGATAAGAGCCTCTGACACCCCTGGCCAAAGAGGCCAGTGACCTGTGCCATGGCTGGCCGGCTCCTGGAAGTTTCTAGCACAGCAGTTTGCTGTTCTTTGACGTTTTACATCATGAACTAACTAAATAAACATAGTCCCCATTCCCAAATACAGAAAGTTGTTTCCAAAACACAAAAACAAGTTAACAGAACAGGCAGAATTACGGACAGCCCGGAGGGACGCTCAGGGCTGCCTCATTCTTTGGGAGCCTTGAGCAGCCTGTGTGGGTAATCTATGTTAACATCTTGTCTTCAAGATGTTGACCTCGCTTTGATTCAGACATTCAAGAAAAGGATTCATTCCTTCTCCACTTCAAAGCTGTTGATCTGGCTCAGACAATGGCTGCTTTAAACAGAAGCCTTTCCACTTGTCTGGGTAAATTCTGTTCCAATTCTGGTTTTGGCCACAAGTCAAAGATAACAGCTGTGTGCTTGTGGGTTCACTGAACTCTTCGTGCTTGTTGACTGCCTCACCAACCAGAGGGAATAACCAATAATTAGAACATTTCAGGTCATCTTGGGAAGCACAGAGTTTTCTGGTGTCTGGGAAGGTGATGTGACCTCCCTCTGATTTTCCCAAACGTGGATCTGTCAGTGAGTGCATGTGGAGCTGAATATACAAGCCTGGATTTATGGCCCAAAATATCACCTGATAAGTGGAGGCTTAAAACTATATTTAATATTGTTCAGCTTTACTCCAGTTTCGCAACAGGCCTGAGCCATGATAACAGGCAAAAGTACTTGTGTATTCCTAGAACATCAGCATTTCTGGTCATAATGATTTGTGACTCAGACCTTGAAAACTGTGGAGTTTCCTCCTAGTTGAATCAATACAAGTTTACATAAATATGTGTTTCTGTTTTCCTTTTGTTCTTGCTTCAGCGTTTATGTTTGGTTGCTGGCAACAACAACAGGCTAGGGGAAGGTGGGAGAAGAGAAAAATGGAGCAGATAAAAACATGATTCTGAAGAAATTATGTGGGTGGGTGCTAATTTTTTCCCTGATTATGACCTTTTTGTTTGTTTTGTTTATGAAGGGTGATGTGTTAGAATTTTCACTTGAAAAGATAAAGTTTATCCTATGTATTTAAAAATATATAACAGTTCATATATTATTGCATTTAACTATGAACTAATGCCATTCCTGTAAAGTATAATGAATATCACCATCTGTAGGTAACATTTGATTATAAACTATAGTCACTCCTATACAAACTGCTCGTGCATCAGCGTATTTGGTGTGCTAGTTTTCATATCAGTGATAAAGATCCTAAAGCATTATTCCAACAGTGAAGTAGAGGCTGGTTTGCTACTGATGCAAGGAGCCAACAAGCATTCCCTCTACATTCAAGTCTCCTTCAGTCAAGGAGACAAGGTTGGCAAGAGACATGGTGATTATTTTTTGCTTGATTTTAGGCCATGGACGGGAGAACTTTGCACTTCCACTTGAATAACCACAGAAATGATACAGAGACCATCTTTCGAAAGACTCACCTGTAGGACAGTCCCTATTAGCTAGCAACAACCCACCCCTGATGCCATATTTCACTCTGCTGGGGACTGTGTCTGGATGCACCAAGGGATGCAGCTTTCTGCGACTGCACCATTTGTGACACATACAGCACCTGGCTGAGGTCGCAGGTGGGGTCTGAAATTCAGATCCCTCTTCTGCTCCACAAATGCGAGGCCCCCAGGGCTGCATCTGCTCAGGGTTGGGGGGGGTGTTGCTGATGCATCTGCATTTTCCATATTGGCTAGTGGGAGCTCTGAACAAGTTTGTGCTTTTTGGTGTCAGTCTGAATCTAAACCCTCTACTTCAGTCATCCCTGACCCCCCTAGCCTGACACCTATCTCAAGAAGAAAGTAAATGGGTGATTGTTATTACTGGTGAATGCAGGTGCATTTTCTATGTCTGGGTTCATTTAGGTAAAGTCCAACTACATATAGGTATTTGTATGGAATAATCACGTATTGCCCATTTATTTCTTTAACGATATTTTCAAAGGCATTTTATACTGAAAGGGAAAAATTAGAACTGATTTGAAGGCTATGTCCATATATCATATTCTGCGTGGTATTAACAGTATGTGATCACCGAGATAGATTCTTGAAGTGTAACCCAGATCAGAGCTGTTATCACTGGTTGGTAACAAGGAATCCTGCCCCAAAAGGCTCAACAGGAAAATGTCAGAGGCATATCCTGATCCCTGAAGATGTATATTCAGAGCACAGTGCATATTACCAAGCAGTTTACTGTATTTTCTCCCCAAGGACTGTTGCCTACACTGGTCCTGAGAACAAAGGGCTCTGAATAAGCCAGGACTATTGAAAACTTTCTTGGAAGGTGGAATGTGTGCATCCACCTGGAGGAGGCTGAGAAACACTCATCTCCCTGAAACAAGCCGCATTCTGGGTCACATTTCCTGTCTGCTTGGAGCAACCCTGTAGGATTGAAGGCACAAAGTGAGGTGGTAGGGAAAATTCATCGAATCCCCGAGATGGCTGTGCTTGCAAATTATTTCTGTGTGAAGATTTAGAATCTGGGGAGAGACAGGAAACTGTGCAGCAGGAAAATTTTTCCCTCCTCAGCACTTCCAGCAGTGGAGTGATTGGTGTGAGAAATCAGCTGTCATGCTGAGAGTTAGGTGTAGCGTCATAAACGGTCCTTCAAGTGTGCCCCATTTCTACTCTATTGATCTTCAAATTGGGGGCCCCCTTCAGCAGCTTCCCTCATTACCTTCACGTCATGTTGTCAGGGAGTGCAACAACAACAACAAAAAATTTGCAGGTCTCTATCCATTAATATGTTTAATCTGATTAATTTTTATGCTAGAGCTTTTTCTCTTTTATCCCTCAAAGTGCCTTTATCTCTTTTATGAGTACTTCTAGCAACACCACATACATAAGTGCTCATTTAACAATGAAAACGGACCTCAAGAATGCCTCTTGTGTTGTGTGAGCTACAGTGAATTTAATGACTACAACAGAGCAGATCTCTTCCTAATATGCAGGAATAAATTATGATTTCGTTTTCTAGACACCAAAAAATAAATAAAAATGGATGTTACTTTTAAAGAAACAGAAGCCATTTTTTAATATATATCTGGTTAGATGTTATTATTGATCATTACAATTATTATCCTCATTTTATTCCTATATGGAATTCATTCTTTCAGACCTACCTACATTATAAAAATAACAAGCATTTGGGGAAAAAATAAATAAATAGATATGGTATAGGCAGCCATGTCTTAATGATAGAAACAATTCTCTGCTTTTCATTAGGATTTTTACCTTAAATCATTTGTCCCTCAACAGTATTTAGTAAGTGCTGTCTTTAGCTTAAGGAAAGAAGGAAGGAAATAAATATGTTTTAAACGACCTACTATGTGTCAGGCACTATGCTAGTTGCTTTTTATTTGTTATCTCATGTAATACTCATAATGATCCTGTGAGGTGGGTCTTGTTTTGATTTTACAAATAAGGGAGCTGAGCAAACTAGAAGTAAGTGAGGGAGCAGAAGAAACGCGAGCTAGGGTTTCGGTTGTGAATCCTCTGGGTTCTGACTGTCATAGGCTTTCTGATATGGAATTACAGTGGTCCCCATGTGGCACGTGGAAGGGACAGAGGACAGTTTTGCAGCAGTGAGGAGCTGTTCCCGCTGGGAGACCATAAATGTACTGCTGGATCCTTCTGGAGTGAATGATCTCTGAGCCCTGACAGGAGGATCTGCTGATGCCAGCACAGGTGTGAGCACAGGGGAGTTAAGTTCCCTTAGCTTCCACTTTGGGCCCATGATGACGAAACTCCACCCAACTCCAGAGGTCTCAACTCTAGTATAAATAATAAGGACTGACACTTAATAAGCACATACTCTGAGCCCGACACTGTTATAAGGGACTGACACCCTCAGAAACCTGCAAGGTAGATGCTAATATCATCCCTATTTCACAGAAGAGAAATCGGAGGTAGTGTTTGAAGAGCATAGAGGTGAGGTCACTTGTCAAGGTCACAAAACTAGTAAGTAGTGGAATCGGGGTTGTATCTAAGTCAGGCTGGCATCAGAGGCTTATGGCCTTTCCCCGGGCCTTTCAGAGTTGTCCTTTGAGAAGCTGACCTTGTGGGATGAGCTTCCTGTCTCCATGATTCTTCTGACTCACCTCCTCCTTTGCAGTGACCTCCTTCTGACTTATGTTCATTCTGGGGGAATCCCTCCCTCTCTCTTAGAGAGACTTCGACTCTCTTGAAACCCTGTTTTCCTTTTGTTCTTGCTGAGTAAATGGCCCATTAGCGGGTTCAGCCCCCTTGGAACCCAAATAGTTAGCAACTGATAAACTAGTTTCCCTTTCCTGGAGGGCAGGGAGGTCTCAATCCTCTGTTTTCTAGGAGGTGAGTAGAAATGTCTGCCTTCCTTGCCATCACCTTCCATTCTTTTAATGCAGCAAAGAGAAAGAAGAACAACAAAAGAGTTGAATTTCAATAAGTCACTACATATCTGTCACAAGGGTAATGAAAGAGTGGTTCACAGAACTGTAGTAAGCTTAAGCTCCCGTGTCTGCCTGGGTTTATATCTATACTCCTCTACAGAACTAGCTGGCTGAACACATAACCACTCCTAACCCTTGGCTTCTCAACTATAAAACAGGTTTAATTTCTAGCTCACTGCATGGTTGTGAGAATCAACAGTGATGCTGTGTGTAAAGTGCTCATCACAGCACCTGGCAATGATAAGCTTCTAATACAACATATTTTCATTAATTATGATTATCAAAGTGCTGGATGACTGACAGCCCCTGTCTTAGCAAACACTTTGCTACGTGGAAAGGACTACGCAGAGTGCTTCCCACACTCTTTCTAATCTTCACAAGCGTCTTATGGGACATGGACATCTGTAGCCTCATTTCCCTCTGTGCTTAAGCACTTTTCCCAAAGTCCTGTAGTTGGGAAGAGGCCGAGGTAGGACTTGAATTGGCCTCCAGTAACTGACCATTATATTCCCTGTGGCCAGAAACAGAAGCAAGACGACGCAAGATGAACCCAGGTTTTGGATGCAGCCGGTTTCGATTCACATTCCTGGTGGCTAAGTGAACTTAACAACTCTGAAGACTCTAGGTCTGAGTTTCTTCAGCCAGAAAATGGCTATACAAGGACTAACCCTGCAGGGCTTTTTATTAAAAAACAAATGAAGTCATGGTCAGGGTCTGACATGGATGTTACATAGGCCTGGCGAGAACAAGACCCTCATTTCCTAGAGTGTGAAACACTTAGAATGGGTTTGGATATTTGTTGTCTCCCCACATGAGGGACTCTGAGCAATGGATTCACTCAGTATAATGAAGCTACTTTAGGTAAAAAAGTGCCCCGCTTGCAAAACAGTAGGGCAGGCAGTCTATTTCCACAAAACCCTCTTTTCCAATTGCAGGAAATACTCAAAATATAGAAGACATAACCATCAATGACTATCTCTTTTAAAGGGAAACTGTTCTTTTATGATGTGAAACTGTAAATTAACTACTTCTAGTTCAGTGATTAGAATAATGTAGTCATGAAACTAAGGATTGGCTAGGTCCTGGAGACACAAGTCCAGTGTGAAAAGAAGTCAGTTTAGGGCAGTGAAAATGTGGATAAATTCGCAAAATATGGCCCAAAGAGCTCGAGTTGTCTACTTGTTCAGCCTTTTAATGCCATTATATTCATCCTTTTGTCAACAGGCATAAAAGGGCGATTTGAGTAGGTGAAAATTTTGCTTTCTTACAAGTAATTTTACTGGTTTGATTTCAAATATATAGGGAAGGCTTTCATAAAGTATTCAAAATTAAAAAAATTAATTGTGACTAAGGTGATAAGTGAAAATAAATCATAATTCTATAAATGTCACTTCATTCAGCAGTGCACATTTCTGCGTTTCTCTTCAGCAAGTGGGAAATGAAAAATGTCATGTACATGCAAGGTTGACAAATTGATTTTTCTTTGTGAGTACACATCTTTGCGTTAAGGATCAGAAAAAAAATTGTACTTTGTAGGTCTAAATGCTGAATTCATACCATTTGCTCATTTGAAAATTGCTAAGAAGAACATAGAGGTAAAGCATCAATATTTCCTTGATGTTTTTATATGTATTGGTAATGCTTTCTTAAGTATCACCAGCTCCACTGAAGCTGAATTCAGAAGGTAAATCGTAATTGTCAGGCATTATTATTTATTTTCAGCATTTCTAGATAGAAAATACAAAACGTTAAAAATCCTCCAAAAATGGCTTGATAAGTAATTTTTGTTCTTTCTTCACTCGGAATTCCTAGATCCACGTGCAGTTTTTGCTCTCAACTTTGCTTCTGTGAGAGCCCACAGCCCTCTGACAAAATATAAAATACACATGTTTTCCCCTGAGGCCATTTGTAAGATGATTTTCCAAAAGAACAAAAATATTGCTTTTAAGCAAAGGATAAACATGGAGTTTTGGAAACTGATTAAACTTCTTTGAAAGTTGTAAGCCAAGGCAAAAGGGGACAAGCGAGGCTGTAATCGAATTCATCTTGCCAGCAGTATCATATCGCATTTGCTCTCCTGAACAGGAACTTCAACTGTGATTTATAGAGGACCAAGTTCACTTCATTGAGCTTGATCTTCAAAGACCTGGCTTCAAATCCTGATTTTACTCACAGTTAAAAATGAGACTGGTGGTCAGGTCCCAGCCCCGTCTGACATGATTGTCAGCCTGCACTCTGGGGAATGGCCATCTGGAAAAGCAGGGAGAATTAACTTGCAGGTTGGGCACTCGAGTGCCTATCAGTGGAATTTTTATCTTCAATGAAGCTGGGAGGGGCTGGTGCTCCTGAATCTCTCAGGAGGACACTTATTAAGCTGCCTGACAAAGTAGGGTAATGCCATCCTAATGTCCCCTTAAGGAAGCTTTTGTTCCCTCCCCTCCCCTCCCCTCCTGCATGAGCTCGTGCCCTCTCTCTCTCTCTCTCTCTCTCTCTCTCTCTCTCTCTCTCTCTCT
>NW_017731601.1:1781829-1795892 GCF_001890085.2 Hipposideros armiger | reverse complement strand
TTTCTGTCTGTCTTAAGAAAATGACTAATTATTAACATTTTGGAAAATAAATAACTCTGGAACTTGGAATGTCTGTAGAAAATCAAAAAGGCAGTCAATTTTGCTTCCTGGCATTTACTTGTCCTGTTCAGCTTATAGTTTCCAAGTTGTTGCTGCTTCAGTACAGACCTCTGATAAGAGGATGGGGAAATTAGTTTTGTAGAAATCTGTCAGTCTAAGGATAATGTGTATGCCTAAGTTGTATTTTTTTCTTTTTTTTTAATACATGGCCTTGAGATGAAGGGTTGTTTGCTAAGTTTTGTGGAGAACAATAGAGAAAGCAGAAGATTTATGAAAATGAATTTTATAGTCAAAAGACAAAAAAAAAAGCCAATCGATATCATTAAATTTAACATTGAATTTCAGAGAAAAGATATATAAAAGAATATGACTAGAGTTTAGTGCTGACTTGTTATCAGATCTTGGGAGCCCTAATCTCCTAATATGAGACTGCCTCTTGCTTGTGGTTGAGTGTCTGTTTTAGAGAGGCAGATGATAGGCCACACTGTGGCAGGAGTCTTTTGGGGAAATACGTCCCATTCATTGTGCCATAATGCAGGGGGAGGGACCACAAGCTATTTTGTTTGAATATAATCTGAGTGGTCCTTTTTTTGTAGAGAGGGAGTCTGTTTCAGTCCCATGGTCTGTTTCTCCCATAGACATTTTATCTCACCCTTAGAAAAAGCAGGTATCACCTGGAATACATTACGGTTCAGCCACCCTGTCCTGATAGACATTGAATGGGGGTGGGGACCCTCATGATATCACCTTTTATTTAACACTTTCAAAGCATTTACTAAGGGCCAAGTACTTCCGAAGACGATACAAATACAAATTCATTTACTCGTCATAGCAAGCCTATGAAGTAGGTGCTATTATTACTCCATTTCCCAGATGAGAAAACTGTGGCACAGAAGTGTTGCATCAAAGGTCACACATCTAGTAAATGAGGGAGCCAGGATTCGAACCCAGGCAGCACAGTTCTGGAGGCTTGTTCCTGCTAAGCTGCTTGATGATGATGTAGCCTTGACTAATTTGCCTTTCCCACTAAACCAAACACAGACTGTCACATACGTGGTACATGAGGACATTGTACAGATGCCACAGGGGTCATCCTGACAATCGGATTTACCCGTTTTTGAACCTGGCATGTGGGGCTAAGATCACTTCTCTTGTGCATGTCCATTATAGGTCAACTTCCAGTTCTTCACTCAAGCTCTCAGAGCTGGCTCACCCTGCCTGAGCGTTTCTAAGTCACCAAAAACCTCCATCACCATGAACGTCTAAGAACAACTAACTTGTAGAGGGATTTCCGCCTCAGTTGGTGAGGAAGCTTTTCCTGACCCCCTGTTATATTGATAAACCTGTTTTATAATCCATCCCCCTTGCCTTGATTGTACCCCTCATGCTGCAGAAGCTTTGTGAGGCAGGGTTTATGCTTTATTTGTGTCCCTACTGCCTCTGCCTGGCAAAGCACCTGGTCTGTGGTAGGTCCTCACAGGTCGTCAGAGAGGTTTCGTTGGCTGTGTTGGACCAGCTGACTTTTCTGCCTGGTTTCTTTGGACCTCCGGGAGGGGCCCACGAACAGAGACCGTCTCCTCTCCACCTCAGGGAATAGAGTTTGTGATGGATTTGATGAAGTAAGGAAGTAGCTTTACTGATGGCATTACTTGTCAAACAAAATTTAATGATTATTAGTGATCCTGAAATAGAAATGCGGGAAAATGGAATTTTTATTTGGAGAAATTCCGCAGATAGCGATTAAACACCAATTTCACAGAAGAAACTAGAGGGAATTTACATGCCGTTGGGCCCATTTTGCCAACTCTAAGGTGCCTTAAAAAATTAAAATAGTTCCAAATAACAGGTTATCATGAAAGTAGGGGAAGTCATTTAAAAGTAGAAAAGCTTCCCTCATATTTGTCCTATTTGTGATTCATGATTTCTAAATTATAGTACATGGCATAGTAACAAACCTCCCTTGACTTCATGTCCAACGTTTTCCAAATCTAAGTACTCTAACCTCTTAGCCCTCGCCCGACATGCCTTCTCTCTCTAATCATCTCTGCTCCCTGATCTTCCAAGGCTTTCCTCACTGTCATCTGAGGCAATTTTCAATTTTTATGTGGTTGCTTCTGTTTCCCTCTAATAATGGCAGCACGTGTGTGTGTGTGCGTGCACACACACACACACACACACACACACAGTGGAAAGATGTTATCCCTTTCAGTTATCTCCACAGTTTCAGAGTAAAGATCAGAAGATAGCAGGGCTGTTTTATGGATGTGGAAAGAAGAGATAATTGAGGATTAAAATTGGCTACAGCTCACCTTCTACCATAGATGTGTGGCATTTTCTTATCTGCTTGTAGGAGAGGGTTAAGGTTTCCTCAGCTAGTAAGGAGTTACTTTCAGGAGTCCAGAGGATTTTCTAATATGAGAGGGTTGCACTGTTTGCTGAAGCAGCGGAGATTACAAGCACCCGAGGGAGGGTATTTGCAGCACTGACTTCCAAGCAGGGATGTGCATGTTGGCTGCGGCCTTGCTTTAAGGTTTGTGAGGCTAGGCTATTTCTATATCTGGTGGGCACAGCACTGTTTAAAAAATAAACCAAAAATTTGAGAAAAACCGCATCCTTGACAAGATGTATCCTTTTCTAAAGAGGAATGCTGCAGCTGTCTAACAATGAATTACAACACTCCACAGCTGTCTGGGCAGGAAATGAAGAAAATTATCCTGGCTCTCTCAAAATAGGTGTTTGGGGAATGGGAGAGGCTGTAAGAGCTGCTATAGACTCTTCTGGAAATAGGGTTCTGAGCCTACCTGATTTTATCTCAGGGTTATTGGCTATCAGATTTCAGATAGTATTGAAAAAACTATTGAACCATCTAACGTCAAACAGCGTGGTTACATAGATTCCAGATAGTGAATTAAAGTAAAAAAAAAAAAAGTCTATTTTTGGCAGCAACTAGGTTTCCCTTCATTTTCCAATCCAGTGAATAATTTGCATAATAATATCCAAGTTTCCTGAACGTCAAATGTGATAGAGCTATGACTACAGAGGTATCATTGAATCATCATCATTCCAGAACACAACTGTTCGTATTTTTATAAAGAATGTGGACACTGAATAAGAGCTCATCCGATGGCCGTTCTGTGTACCCTCCATGCTGCTTCTCAAAGTTGTGTTTACCAGGTACAGCTAAGGTCAGATTCCTCCTCTCCCCTAGAAACTTCCAGTGGCTCCCATCGTCCTCAGCTGTGTTTCTCAAACCACAATGTGTGCATGAATCACCTGGGGGTCTTGTCAAAATAAAGACTCCGATGCAGTTGGCTGGGATGGGGCCTAGGCTCCTGCATGCCTAACAAGTTTCCAGCGATTCCTGAGGCTGCTCTTCGTTTGACCACTCTTGGAGTAGCAGGGGCCTATCGAATAGGGCTGACAAGGATGGCGGTGCACACGTGGCTTCCCATCATCTTCCAGGCTGAGGGACCTTTAGGTTGATGCCCCAGGTCACTCCACTCTCTGGCCTTCCCAGGTAATTATTGTTTCCGCAGATACATACTATTAGGTTGTCAGAAAAGTCACGACGTATTTTTTCTATGCTTTTCGTTGTGAAAATGTGTCATGACTTTTCCGACGGCCCAATAAATAGTACATACCTTCTGCTTCTTTGGAGTGTTAGTCCCTATCAATGTCTTACTTGCTTTTATTTACCCTAAAACCCCACATTCTCCCCAAGCCCTTCTCAGAGTTGTCTCTACCCCACCCACCTATTAGAGTCATTCTTTCCCTGTCCTGTTCACCTCTTGTGTGTTGCTTGAAAATCAATTTTGCAGCTTAGTACTGTCATCCTTACATACTGAGTGTGAGCTGTGTCTCCCAATGAACTGTGACCCTCCGGGTATAGTCATCTCATTCTCCAGGTCTCTGCTGCTTTTGCTGCATTCCACACAATTCCTGCATAGAACAGATGCCCATGAAAGTTTACTGGAATTGAATGAAATGCACAAATTGTGTAAAATCACTTCTCTTGGATGGCTTTCTCTTGAATAGCTCAAAGTCACCAGCATTCAGAAAAACCTCTTCAATGTGTTCTTTCCTGAGGGGATATGTCTCACTCCTTGGTAGTAAGGGACCACTCGTGGGTGTTTTTTAAAAAGGTTTTGATTTAGAGGATCTATGAATGTGACTATGTGGGCTAAGCTTCTTAAAGGGGCAACCAGCAGAGAATTACAAAAGAAAGCCGAGGCTGCTTTCTTTGCCGAACCTACAAACTGGTTTTTCATTGTTGCTAATGAGAGCCACTTGTGTTGACTTTCTAACAGTAAGTGTCTTAATCCTTTCTCATTAGACTTCTAAACATAGCTTTATTTCTTCCTGCCTGACGAATCATGAGATGTGCCACTTTTTCAGTTTTAGGTGGTATTTCAGGAGAATTGAAGGTCTGTGCCTGGAGCCTGGCAGGACATTCGTTGCTGGGCAATAATGAGCAAGCTTTTTGAATCAGTGACCTGGGCTCTAATTTTGGTACTGATATATGTTAGCATTGTTGCCTTGAACACATTATTTAGCCAATGTGAGCCTCAGTTTTCTCATCCCACAATGGGGTAAATCATACCCACCTCAAGGATTATTGATAATAAATGGAAGAATGTGTATCAATTGCTTGGCATGTAGCTGTGGACCAAATACTGGTAGGTGTGATTACAACCAACTTGCTAACCTATCAGTAGTCTTGAAGTCCATCATCCATGTTTACTGATCACATTGCAACTCTTAAAAGTAGGGGATGGGAGAGGGACTCTTGACTTAAGCATCCAACTTCTGCTTTTTTTCAAGACATTGTTTTCAATCTAGTTGTGGAGGGTGCCCCTCAATAGCCAATATGGAAATCGAACCGGCAACCTTGGTGTTATGAGCCTGTGCTCTAACCACCTGAGCAAACAGGGTCTCCCCTCCCCCCACCCCAGCTTTTTTTTTTTTTTTTTTTTTTTTTTTTTTTTTTTTTTACAGAGCTGTAGCCAGTGTGTTGTGCCTGTCACTGGCCCTCACTAGTGGCAGAAGAAGTAACTTCATTGGGGAGTTGACTGTGATGGAGTTCAAGTAAGGCTGCCTCAAATATGCCATTTTGGGATACTGATAATTTTGAATTAAAGTTACTTCAGAAACAATTAGTGCTAAAAGGACACTCTGACTATCCTGCTCCCCTCCAAAGCAGGAAATAAAATTCCCATATGAAAGATACCCTCCCTGCCCCAAGAGATAGAGATAGTCTTATCATCAGAGATACAGAATTGGAAGCCAGAAAGGTTATGTAAACAGGCTCTGCTGAGATTCTTTACTAAGTACCCAAGCCTAATATTTTTGTCCTGTCAATTCTTCACAAATTTATTTTTTCTTTTTCTAAAAAATATAAAAGCTTCTGGCTTTGGACACTTCTTAGATCCCATATCTATGAGACCTTTATATGTAGAAATTAAACTTGATTTTCTCCTGTTAATCTGTCTCATGTCAATTTAATTCTTAAACAAGGCAGAAGAACATAGAAAGGTAGTGGGGAAATTTCCCCCTCTCCAACAACTGCATTCCAAGTCCATCAATATTGAGATATTTTAATCTTCTCTGGATCATGGACTCATTTTGAAAGCTATTAACCTTTCCTAGGGAAAATAAATGCATGTATTCATACAATTTTGCTTTTATCTTCTGAGGGTTGATGAGTCCCAGGATAGAAACCGCTAGTTCCTGGATCTTCTTATAAACTTCTGGTTCCTCATTAGGCAAGAAGCCAAGAATAACATAACGAAGTTAAGTTGGCACAATAGAAGACCAGGAAAGTTAGTGAAAGAATGGAGAAAATCACCCAACTGTTCCCCATTCATTTTCCCTGCTCAGGAAAACTTCGAGCCAAGATGGCTGCTTGAATGGAGGAGGGGAGGGTGGTCTCAATACTTTCCTATTAGATCTTGTGCTGGAAATTATTGTCATTCAAACATATCTGGGTTTCTGATATAAGGTGATGGTCTCAAAAAGGTTTGCAATGAAAGTAAATAATATCCCAAGTTAGAACATTTCTTTTGTTTTAGACATTGAAGGGAAGTTGCCCAAACAACAAAGTGCACTGTTCACCATTTATCTTGGTCCTGGAGGTAGGTCTGTGTGTGGGGCTGATTTGTATTAATAAACATGAACACAGTGGATGTGGAAACATGCCCAAGCTTTGCTCATCAGTTCCCATTTTCATACTTCCTGAGGAGGCTGGGAAATGTGGAAGGACAGCATGAATTCAATTTAACAGTCCAGTAAGTGCCAAAGAAATGATCACATATCTGAAACTAAGTGTTTTAAACAAGATATTTCAGATGGTAAAGAAAAGACAAATCCCTTGTTTTACTAAACAGCAAATACTTTATACATTAATCATCCACCAGACATTAAGTGTAATCAAAGGTTGCGTTTTAGTTCAAATACAACTTCTGTTCCCCAATTAATTACTTACAGGACTATGTAGTTTGCATTTTTAAATGAATCTTCTGCCTCCCAGATGTCTTCTTACAGGAACGCTTGACCCTTCATAGAGAGGCTGGTTCCCTTATCACAGTGTTTTCAAAGCCTCTTGGGGTGTTAAAAAAAAATTTTGAATACCACCTGCCATATTGGACCCAATAAGGAATTTGTGAAGTTGAAATGGAGTTCTCATACTTTAGTAGGTTATATTCTTGGCAAAGAGTCTGTGAGTTGAGATGATGTAATTCAAAATTACTTTTTCCAGAGAAACATTATTATAATGGACTTATCTTCCCGGCCAAGGGTCAAGTGTCTTAGTGGAACTCAAAGGTAATCTGGGTCAGTCCTGTTTCTTTAGTTGGAAATATTATTCTCTTTTTTTTCAGATGAGCTAAGTAAAATTTATTTAGAGACTAAGTGTTCTGTTAATATGCCAACTAGAGGTGGGGCTTTTGGAGGGTAAGGGATGAATCTAGACTATCAGTGTCTACTAGAACTTTCTGTAATAATAAAAATGTTCTATATCTGCACTGTTCAATATAGTAGCCACTAGCCACATGTGGTATTGTGCACTTGAAATGTAGCTAGTGTGACTAGGAAACTGAATTTTCAATGTTATGTAATTTTAATTAATTTAAGTTTAACAATAAGTAGCCACATGTGGATAGCACAGGTAAATTAAAGCTAATTTTAATTTAAATTAAAGCCCATTTTGAAAGGCATGGGCTAGGTAACAAAGTGAAAAGCATAGCCAAGAGAATAAAATCTGGTGAGATAATCACCTTGCTGACTGAATTGGTTCTTTCATAATGAAGTTTAAAGATCATCCATCTGCTGGTCAATACCAAGGAATTTGAATAGTTTCTAGCATGATAAAGTCTCAGAGCTGTTTAAAAAATTTTACAGTACAAGGAAGAAAAGGCACATGGAGAATCCTAAGAGCATGGGTGAGTACCAAATAAGACATTTAATTTTTAGGACAAGAAAAAAGTGCCATGTTTTATAAATAGAGTTAGGATAACTTTAAAGAAAAACGTCCCAAAATTTATGAAGGGAGTACAATGGAAAATTGTGAAATCTGTTTTGAAAAACAAAGCCAAAAATGGTTTTGACTGTGGCTGACCATAGGTCTAGAAGCAAAATTGTATTTCTTATAATTCCTTTCACTAATTTGGTTTCATCTTCCATATTTTTAATGTGTTTTTTTCTATGTGTTCCTAGGGCTGCTATGCCTCCTGGTGTTAGTCAAGTGGCATCATGTAGTAGGTATCCTCTGGAGCTCAGTGGCACAGTCTTCCTAATCACCTGGTCACACTCCAGGTGTGTCCCTTTAGTGGGTTGTGTGTTTCCTTGTAGTTAAACCTTGGTTTAACTACATCAATGGGAGGGATGGATCCTTAGTTTGATTGGCTGTGAGAACTGGCTGTGACTACAGTGGAGGAACTGTTGTGCAGGGGATCATCGTATGGAGCAGGGTTCATTTTAGCAGGGCTCTGGTGCCTGCCCAGTGTGCCCTTTGGGTGTGTCATGCAGAGGCAGCTGGGTAATGCTCTGGCTGTGTCCAAAGGTTGCTACTGGGTATGCCACCCCAGGGGCCTCCTGGGAGGGGCCCCACCATAGGCTAAGTTCAGCTGCAGGCTGTACCCTGATCAGGGCCCCCTGGCATGAGCCACAAAAATTAGCATGTGGCCGCTGCTCACGCTGGGCTCAAAAGTGCCTTGAGAGACCAAGCTGCAAACTGATGCTGGCTGTCACTAGTGTCAGGCTTATGGCTGCTCAGTCAAAGGTACGGGACACACTAAAGCCATATGCTTCTTGTTTGGGTGTTGTGAATCTTTGAGAGATTTTATGAACATCTGCGGCTTGAGCCAAAACAAGCCGTTTATATGGAAAAGTCACTGGAAGCTGCTTGGGTGGGTCCAGAAGTTGGGTGGAGTGGGGTGTCAGGGAATCAGGGTGACTGGTGTTAGCTAGATTAATAGAGACTCAGATATGGCAGCTGCCTACATCTGCACACCAGAAGGTGGGAGGGCTCAACACAGAAACAATGGCTTCCGCCAGCTCCTCCTTCAAGAAGAAAGCTGCCTTTCCAGCCCTTGTCCTGGAGCCAGACACTCCAGTTTCTCCCTGTATGTCCTTGGTGTCTTTTGAGCTGCTGCCTCAGCACTCACACTCAGAGTGAGTGAGTGTGTCAGTGAGTAAGTCCATGCACTGGCCTTTTAAGAAGAACACCTGGAACTGCAGCCACCCTTATGTCACTCTGCTACAATCTCTGCTGTTTTTCACAGCCAGATGCTAGGGGATTTCTTTTCCTGGCACTGGAACCCTGGCTGGGCTTCTTGGTGTGGGGTTGTGACCCCTCACTCCTCTGGGGGGTACCTCCGCAGTTGAGCTATCTCTTCTGATTTTTCATGGTCATACGCGGGATCTGGAACCAGCTCATTCTTTGTCTGTGTCCCTCCTACCAGTCTCAAGATGGCTTCTTCGGCATGTCTCTAGTTGTAGGGCTTCAGTTCAGCTGGACTTCAGGTGATTCTCAATGATTAGTTGTAATTTTGATATGACCATGAGAGAGGTAAGCACAGAATTTACCTAGTCCACCATCTTGACTGGATCTCCCTATTGAAGATATTAATGCATTTCCCATTGTATATTCTTGGCACCCTTGTCAAAGACCAGTTGACTGCATATGATAAGGGTTTATTTCTGGGCTCTCTTCTATTCCATCAGTCTATATGTCTGTCTTTATGCTAATACTATACCGTTTTAATTATTATAACTTTGCAATGTGTTTTGAAATCAATAGGTGTGAGGCCTCCAGTTTTGTTCTTTCTCAATATTGCTTTGGTTATTTGGAGTTCTTTGAAGCAAAATCAGCAAATAACAATCTGTAGCATTTTATATACTAACAATAAGCAATGTGAAAGGAAATTAAGATAACAATTCCATTTACAATAGCTTGATAATAAATAAAATACTTAGGAATAAACTTAACCAAAGAGGTAATAACTTTGGGTAGTATGGACATTTTAACAATATTAAATATTCCCATATATGATCATTGGACGTATTTTCATTTATTTGTGTCACCTTCAGTTTCTTTCAACAATGGTTTGTAGTTTTCATTGTACAGTTCTTTCACCTCTTTGGTTAAGTTTATTCATATGTATTTTATTCATTTTTATGTCATTTTAAACAGAATTATTTTCTTAATTTCCTTTTGGATTGTTCATTTTTATTTTATAGAAACACAACTGATTTTAATTTGTTGCTTTTTCTTACAGTTTTGTTGAATTTATTATCAGTTTTAACTTTGTGTGTATGTTCGGAATCTTTAGGGTTTTCTATATATTGGGTTGTCGGGAAAGCCATGACACATTTTTGCAATGAAAAACATAGGAAAAATACGTCATGACTTTTCCAACAACCCAATATAAGATCATGTCAACTGTGAACAGAGACCATTTTACTTCTTTGATTTTAATGTCTTTTATTTGTTTTTATTGCCCAATTGCTCTAGCATGGTATGATGTCAATCTTCTTAAAGTTGTTAAGACTTGTTTTGTGGCCTAACATGTGATCTACCCTGGAGATCATCCATGTGTGCTTGAGAAGAATGTGTATTCTGCTGCAGTTGTGTGGAATATTCTACATATATCTGTTAGGTCCACCTGGTCTTTAGTTTTGTTTAAGTTCTCTGTTTCCTTGTTGATCTTCTGTTTGGATATTGTATCCATTATTGAAAGTGGATTATTGACATCTCCTACTAATATTATGCTGCTGTCTTCCATCAATGTTTGCCTTATGTATTTAGGTATATATACCTCTCATGTTAAGAGTATATATATATATATTTATAATTGTTATATTTTTCTGTGAATTGACCCTTTTATTATTATATACTGTCTTTCCCTTGTCCCTTGACAGTTTTAGACTTAAAATCTATTTTTGATATAAGTATGGCCACTCTTACTGTCTCTTGGTTACTATTTATATGGAATATGCTTTTCGACCCTTTCACTTTCAGCCTATGTGTGTCATTAAATCTAGAATAAGTCTCTTATAAAGAGAACATCATTGTTTTTTTTTTCTTTCAGCCACTCTATGTCTTTTGATAGGTCTGTTTACTCCATTTAAATTTAAAGTAATTATTGAGATAGAAGTACTTAACTATTGCCATTTCAATAAGTGTTTTCTATCTGTCTTGTAGTTCTTTTGTCTTTTATCTTAGTCTGCTCAGGCTGCAATAACAAAATACCACAGACTGGGTGGCTTATAAATGACAAGAATTTATTTCTCACAGTTTTGAAGGTTGGGGAGCCAAAGATCAAGGTGCCATAAGATCAATTCTGCTATATGGCTGATATCACTCTTCTATGTATCTGCTTTTGATTGTATTTAGTATACTCCCCTAGGCCAAATGATTGTAAAACACTGTATTCAAAATCTAAAAATGATTTCTCATCATACTTAAATCAGTCAGTGTTCTCCAGAGAAATAGAGCCAACAAGAAGTACATATATTTTCTTGTTTTGTTTTTTTTTCCTTTTCTTTTAAGGAACTGCCTCATGAGATTGTGAGGGCTGACAAGTGTGAAATCTATAGGGTGGGCAGGTATACTGGGAGCTCAGGTAAGCATTGATTTTGCAGTCTTGAGTCTGAAGTCAGTAAGGTAGATTAGAAGTTAGGAAATTTGGGCAGGGTTACTATGTTACAGTCTTGAGGCAAAATCACTTCTTCTCTGTGAAATCTGTTTTTCTCTTAAGGCTTTCAGCTAATTGAATAAGGCCCACCCACATTATTGACAATAATCTTCTTTACTTAAAGAAAAATGATTGTTAAGTCTTGATCACATCTAAGAAGTGTCTTCACCACATCATCTAGAGTCTAGGCTAATTTTGGCCAAACAATTGGAAACCATTGCTTAGCCAAGTTGACACATAAAATTAATCATCACAATATTCTACATTAAATAAATTGACTAATCTAAGGTCACAGAGAGTCAAAGATTGTCAGACAGAAAAGGATAAAGAACCACATAGCTAACATTTGTATTTTACAGATGAGGAGGCTGAGGAATAGTAAGGTGAAGGGACATAGAGACAGTATGAATTAATGGGAAGGACTTTGGAGTCAGAAAGATATAAATATGATGGTTAGGTTTATCTTTTATCATCTGTATATTTTTGGACAAGATATTAGCTTCTCTCTGCCTCAGTATCAACATCTGCAAGATGGGAATTACCGTCCTTCCAGTAATATTTTGTAAGAATAGTCTGTGGAAGAGAGTAATTGTTCAGTAAATGGGAATTCATTAGTATCATCATGGGCACTCAAAAGATAGCTCTTAACTTACTCAAGAACTCAGCAGGGCAGTGATGAGGAGTGTCACCATCCTAGTTTTGTTTTGTATTACAATGGTGCTGTCACCAATAATGTGGCATTATGTTAAATGTGATAGAGTATCTGGGCAAATGCACATACATTTACATCCATCTGTTTCTCACTTATTTATACTGAAATAAATTCAGGGATGCTCTGCCAGTTGCCGATTCTTCTCTGGGTTAGGAGATTCAGGAAGGTGTTTCAAGGCAGATTTGAAAAGTATGTTAAGAATTGTTCTGGTGGGGAGACCTGGGTTCAGGCTGGATATATTTCTGAGGTGTTGATCCAGGGCTGTTTGTTTTCTGGCTCTCATTTTCTCATCACGAATGCACCTTCGCTAGCATGAGCCTTGGAGATTATGTTGTTGTCCTCTCAGCTTGGAATCAGAATGTCTGGTTTTGCTGTCTTGAGCTGCTGGCTCACTAGCTTAGCAGCTTCCCCGTGCTTGCGGATGCGATGCAGAGAATACAATGTTGGCAAAGCCTGAACTAAGCCTTACTTTCTGGAGAATTCTCGGTCCTTTGATGTTTTACCATGTTATTGCTTCACGATGTCAAGAGCCTAAAAGCTTTGGTTTGAATGGTGGCCAAATGCACAGTCATTCAGGACTGAGTTTGATCCTTAATNACCCAATATAAGATCATGTCAACTGTGAACAGAGACCATTTTACTTCTTTGATTTTAATGTCTTTTATTTGTTTTTATTGCCCAATTGCTCTAGCTAGGACGTTTAGTATTATGCTAAATAGCAGCAGTGAGAGACCGCATCTTTTTCTTGTTCCTAATCTTAGAGGAAAAGGTTTCAGTTTTTCATTGTTGAGTATAATGTTAGATGTGGGTTTTCATATATGGCCTTTATTATGTTGAGGTACATTCCTTGTATTCCTAGTTTGTTGAGTGTTTTTTATGCTGAAAGAGTGTTTTCTCAAAATTTTATCAAATGCTTATTCTGCATCTATTATGATAATCATATAATTTTTAATTTTGTGTTATTTTAATGTGATGTATCACATTGATTGACTTTGATATGTTAAACCATTTGCATCCCAGGGATAAGTACTACTTGGTCATGGTGTATGATTCTTTTAAGGTGTGTTGAATTTGGTTTGCTAATATTTTGTTGGGGATGTTTTTCATCTATATTCATTAAGGATATTGGCCTCTAAGTTTCTTTTCTTATAATGTCTTTTTCTGGCTTTGGTATCAAGGTAAACTGACCTCATAAAATTAGTTTGGAAGTGTCCCCTTCAATATTTTTTTTGGGGAAAAGTTTGAGAAGACTTGGCATTAATTCTTCTTGAAATACTTGATAGAATTTACCAGTGAAGCCATCTCATATTGTACTTTTCTTTGTTGGGAAGGTTTTGATTACTGATTCAAGGTCCTTACTATCTATGGGTCTGTTTAGCTTTTTATTTTCTCATAAATCAGTCTTGGTAGGTCATATGTTTCTAGGAATTTATTTATTTCTTCAAGGTTATCTAATTTGTTGGTGTACATAGTTATCTCATAATCATATTTATTTTTGTGGCATCAATTATTAATATATTTCTTTTATCTCTGATTTTGCTTATTTGAGTCTCCTCTCTTTTTTTAGAGTGTCATGCTAAAGGTTCGTCAGTTTTGTTGATCTTTAAAAAAGCAAATTTTAGTTTGTTGACTTTTTCTATTGTTTTTCTATTTTTTTATTTCTGCTCTAATCTTTAGTATTACCTTCCTTCTCAAACTTCTTCTTTTTCTAATCCCTCAAGTTGTAAAGTTAGGTAGTATACTTGGGATATTTTTCTCTTTTAATATAGGCCTTATCAGTATAAAAGTCCCCTCTTATACTGGTTTTGTTGCATCCTGTAAGTGTTGGTATGTTGTATCTTTATTTTTGTTTGTCTCAAGATGTTTTCTATTTTCCCTTTCAATTTCTTTTTTTTGTCCTATTGTTTGTGTGAGAGTATGTTGTTTAATTTTCACATATTGTGGATTTTACAATTTTTCCTTTGTTATTGACTTCTAGTTCCATTCTGTTATTGCTGGAAAAGAAGCATGGTATGATGTCAATCTTCTTAAAGTTGTTAAGACTTGTTTTGTGGCCTAACATGTGATCTACCCTGGAGATCATCCATGTGTGCTTGAGA